>NC_043968.1:26294470-26586970 GCF_902148855.1 Sphaeramia orbicularis | reverse complement strand
CCAAGCATTTAAGAGTATGTCACTGCTTGACAGAATATTGCTGGCTCATGGGAAACTAGAGCCAAACAAAAAATATAGTTGATATGATTGATGGGATTCACTGTAAACAGTATATGAGGGAAACAAAGTACATCAGCCTTTGAATGAAAACAAAAATGATCAGGACTACCCCATCAGTGCTGTAAAGCTGGCTGTGTACAGAACTAGACTAGAGGATGTTTTCTATAATAGTGTAGTATTTAATAGTATTTATATTCTGCTGTCTTTTTTAACCCATAAAGACCCAGTACTACTTTTGTGGCAGTTCCCAAATGAATTTTTCCTCTACATTGAACTATTTTTAAGTGATTTATCACCATTTATTATAATATTATCCTCTGTATTTTACATGCTTCAGTGTAAATCATGTGTTTTCCTATATCTAATTCACTGATCATGTAGATGTTCATGAAAACTCTGATGAAAGTTGAGGCTTATTGAATGCTTTTAGTCACCGGTGACTCTTTGGGTCTTTATGGTTTAACATAAATAAGTATTTGGTGACAGTAATAGAGAGCCTGTCCACACAGCAACAAAATTACAGTACAGGCCAAAAGTTTGGACACACCTTCTCATTCTTCGCATTTTCTTTATTTTCATGACTGTTTACATTGTAGATTCTTACTGAAGGCATCAAAACTATGAATGAACACATGTGGAATTATGTACTTAACAAAAAAGTGTGAAATAACTGAAAACATCTCTTATATTCTAGTTTCTTCAAAGTAGCCACCCTTTGCTCTGATGACTGCCTTGCACACCCTTGGCATTCTCTTGATGAGCATCAAGAGGTAGTCACCTGAAATGGTTTTCACTTCATAGCTGTGCCTTGTCAGGGTTACTTAGTGGAATTTCTTGCCTTATTAATGGGGTTGGGACCATCAGTTGTGTTGTGCAGAAGTCAGGTTGATGCACAGCTGACAGCCCTATTGGACAACTGTTAGAATGCATATTATGGCGAGAACCAATCAGCTAAGTAAAGACAAACGAGTGGGCATCATTACTTTAAGAAATGAAGGTCAGTCAGTCTAGAAAATTTCAAAAACTTTGAATGTGTCCCCAAGTGCAGTCGCAAAAACCATCAAGCGCTCCAACGAAACTGGCTCACATGAGGACCGCCCCAGGAAAGGAAGACCAAGAGTCACCTCTGATGCTGAAGATAAGTTCATCTGAGTCACCAGCCTCAGAAATCGCAAATTAACAGCAGCTCAGATTAGAGACCAGATGAATACCACACAGAGCTCTAGCAGCAGACACATCTCTACAACAACTGTTAAGAGGAGACTGCGTGAATCAGGCCTTCATGGTCAAATAGCTGCTAGGAAACCACTGCTCAGGAGAGGCAACAAACAGAAGAGATTTATTTGGGCCAAGAAACCCAAGGAATGGACATTAGACCAGTGGAAATCTGTGCTTTGGTCTGATGAGTCCAAATTTGAGATCTCTGGATCCAACCGCCGTGTCTTTGTGCGACGCAGAAAAGGTGAACGGATGGATGCTACATGCCTGGTTCCCACCGTGAAGCATGGAGGGGGAGGTGTGATGGTGTGGGGGTGCTTTGCTGGTGACGCTGTTGTGGATTTATTCAAGACTGAAGGCAACCTGAATCAGCATGGCTACCACAGCATCCTGAAGTGACATGCCATTCCATCCGGTTTGCGTTTAGTTGGACCATCATTTATGTTTCAACAGGACAATGACCCCAAACACACCTCCAGGCTGTGTGAGGGATATTTGACCAAGAAGGAGAGTGATGGAGTGCTGCGCCAGATGACCTGGCCTCCACAGTCACAGGACCTGAACCCAATCGAGATGGTTTGGGGTGAGCTGGACCGCAGAGTGAAGGCAAAAGGGCCAACAAGTGCTAAGCATCTCTGGGAACTTCTTCAAGACTGTTAGGAAACCATTTCAGGTGACTACCTCTTGAAGCTCATCAAGAGAATGCCAAGAGTGTGCAAAACAGTCATCAGAGCAAAGGGTGGCTACTTTGAAGAAACTAGAATATAAGATATGTTTTCAGTTATTTCACACTTTTTTGTTAAGTACATAATTCCACATGTGTTCATTCATAGTTTTGATGCCTTCAGTGAGAATCTACAATGTAAATAGTCATGAAAATAAAGAAAATGCAAAGAATGAGAAGGTGTGTCCAAACTTTTGGCCTGTACTGTATGTCAATCTGCAAACATTTAACACTGTTTGGCCCTTTCGTCCACATGACACCGGTGTTGTCAGTGCCCTGAAATGGTATTTTTGGAGAACAGGTCCCAGAGCAGAAAAATCTCACAATGTCGCTCTTGTGTTGCTATGTGGATAGGCAAAACACCACATTTTGGAAACAATGACACCATAGTACCATATGACAAGGAAGAGGAAAACCCCGGATGTAACAACAATATCAGTGGTGCATTACAGAGTTGTGCTTGTGCTGCAGGTGCTTCTAAGTTTATTAGCACTACTACAACAAAACCTGTCATCTTCTTTGGAAACCTGAGGAAAACCATGCTAAAAGGGTTTTTACTTCAGCTTGTGTTATTGGTCAGTATCATCAGTTTTGTTCTTAATCAGATTTCTACATCAGCATGAAATTGGACAAAAATCGAACTTACAAAGAGATGAAACTTAGCTAAAACCGGTTTAAGAAAAGGGAAATCTCAAGATGACATATACGATTGTTTGATTAACCCTTTAAACCCTAAGCCTAAAACGGTCCACTTATTGTCTTATTTTGGCTAACTAAAAGGTTAGAAAATATGCTGTGAGGGAGTCTGTTTGCCCATTTTTCCAGGGCACTTTTTTTCCAGTTCTTTTAAAATCTAGCAATCATTCACACTTTTCTGCATGTATTAATACTGATACAACAGCTACTTCTCCAGCTTCAAGTACAAGTGTAAGTGAATTACTGCAAAGACCCAATAAAAAAACCTATAAATGTGCAACATTTCAGGTTTCAGAAACCATTGGAATTCTTCCAATTGCACAAACAGTGAAAGAGTTACAGCCATCCAAACTGCATATGTGCAGGGTGTGTCAGCAATGACACGTCAGGTTTTAAAGAGTTAAGGGCTGACAGTTGCTAATGACAGCATGTAGCTGCTTTTCCATTGATCCTCAAATTGTGAGAAATATAACTTCCACGTAAAAATGTACCTAATGGAAAAACAACAATTTCCCCCAAACTCTGGTTTATCAATTAAAAGTTTTTGCATTGGCAAGAAGTGGTTTTTCGGGCGTAGCGCAAATGGTATATCATGCAAAACTGCAATGGAAAGACCTTTTTCTGCAACTAAAGTCACATGACTTTAAAAAAAAACAAGCAAAACGGATGTTCACGGACATTACAACAAGCAAAGAAGAAGAGCTTTAAAAGAAACATGGTGCAGCATGTGTGGACACACCAGGAAACCAAATCATTTTTTAATTTAGTAAAGGATAGAGGGGTAATATATAATAATTATGAATATATCTGTAAATCAATATGATATGTTCATCGCCATGTTAATGGAATGACTTCTTGTGTTATCCTGCAATAATAAATAAACAAATCATCGCATTTGTGATTTAAGGAAAAAAATTACATCACGCCAGGGGCGTAGAATTGCATAGGGATGCTAGGGACACGTCCCTACCAATATCCAGCCACTACTGTTTTGTCCTTACCAATAAAACCTCTGTCCGTAGTGTTTAGTCAATGATTATGGCACAACAAAGGGTTAATAGTCGGTCTCTGCTAGAAGTCCCGCCTCTAACCTAATTATCACTCTCTGATTGGCTCTGTGGTTTTGCTATCATACATGTGATTGGCCGACCCCGCTGTAACTCCATCTACTTGTAAACGGTACAGTTACCCACTCGTTGGACCGGACAGGAAAAGAAAAAAAAAAAAAAAGTTGGACCGGACAGCAGGCAGTTCATATCTCCAACCGCTCAGCATAAGTTGTCAACATGTCTGCATTTGTTCTGCCTGGGTCATGTCAGCTAGACGGATTTGAATATCAGAGGTGTCATTTACATTTGTACATGCGTCTGTTTGCCTGCATGCGTACATGCGTACATGCGCATGCGTGTCCGTGTGTGCAGGGCCGGTTAGTAGCATAGGCTGATAACTGATAACATGATAATTTCTCATTAATTGTCTTAAAAATAAAGAAATGAGAGGGAGAAAAACAAAACAACAACCCCCCTGTAATTTCTCAGGTGAGCTCTCCCAGACCGGTGCTCACTGTGTGTGTGAGTGACAGAGACAGAAGGGAACTGAATGACAGTCAGACAGGTGTAGAACTAAGCATCCAGGTAAAGGTTTCAGAATTTGTCATCATGAAAAGGCCTTCCAAGGCCTTAGCTGCACAGTTTAGAAGCAGAGAAAAGAGGAGGCAGAAAAGTAATCCAATTATAGAGGGATGTAACCTCTTATAATGTTAAAAAAACGTCTAATGGTACTAGCAACAGCTAGCTGAACTGAAATGAAGCAAAGTTGGCTAATAATGGAACTGTAGATGATTACGATATGAGATATCTGCTAAGGTGTGTGGTTTACTGCTGATGAACTGGTTTATACATGTTTCTATGTGGTTAATATATGTTTCTATGTGGTTTATACATGTTTCTATGTGATTTATATATGTTTCTATGTGGTTTATACATGTTTCTATGTGGTTTATATCTGTTTCTATATGGTTGACTGCTGGTTGGCTGGTTTATATATGTTTCTATGTGGTTTATAAATGTTTCTATTTGGTTTATGTATGTTCCTCTATGGTTTACTGGTAGTTGGCTGGTTTCTATATGTTTCTCTGTGGTTTGTAGATGTTTCTATCTGATTTATTTATGTTTCTATGTGGTTTACTGCTGGCTGCTTTGTGCATCTCCTTATTCATGCTTCATGTATCTCCTCTTCGTGCCCCCCCATATGTATGTGTGTGTGTGCTTGTGTGCATGTATGTGTTTTTTAGGGGGGGGGGGCACCAAATTCATATCTTGCCTAGGGTGCCAAAATGGCTAGAACCAACTGACTATGATTGTTTGCTTGTTTGATCAGCTCTACATGACGTGAAATTATGATCGCAAATGCAAAAAAACATCAACTTTCAGGAGTGCTGCCTTGGAGCACTTTTGTGTCCCCACCGATGTCAGAATCAAAACCTACTCCCTTGCATTACACACATCTGTTTTTTTGACATTTAGTAAATATTGGTAAAGTTTTGCACAGATGTCCAATGGAAAAGCAACTAGTATGTGACAGTTACAGAAAACTCAAAAAGTGAAGTCAGACACAATCTGATCTGTTCATACTGACGCAGATGACCAGTCCCTCGCTTTATAATGGGAAACTCCCACAACAAAACAATCTCACACAAACACAAATGAACACCCCGACTCTACAGAATGGCAAAGAGCAGGGACTTTCCCCGCCTGCAGCACGAGACAGACAGACGCACACATATGGACACACATTCTCAGTGACACACACAGAACGGTCACCTCTGGTTAATACACACACAGTGGGCGGCCTCATGGCTGATCTGAAAGGGCCACGACCAACACTAATACACACTAACACAGACACACACAGGCCACTGTCACTGCAGCCTGTGCCAGATAAAACTCCTCAGCAGAGCAGCAACAAGGCCTCAATCTGTGATCATGACACCGCCTGAACGTCTTCACAGAACAGAAATAAACACACAAACACACAAGGGCAAGCAGACACTATCAGCTGAGCTTTTATTTCATGGTGATTTGTGTTTTATCAGGTTGTGTTATTACTGTCCTCTTCTGACTCCAGGCCATGTTCTTTAAACAGCACTGTCCACTGTCCGACTATGAACACTGGTGACACTTTTACTGCATTTTCCCAGTCTAATAGATTTTAAGCAACATTTCTAGGCAAGCAGTTAAACTTCCCAAAAGAGAAGCACGCCATTATGCAGGAGAAATGTAACTAAAATCCTGATGAGCTTTTTCTAGAGGTTATCTGGAGCTCTTACCTGTTATTTGATGGAGAGTGTTGAGGAAACGGTCCAGATGTATTAAGCTCCTCGGTCCAATGAGCCCCTCACCTCTCTTATCTACAGACAAACAACAAATAAGCATTTGATCCTCGATACAGAAGTTTTTCTCTCTCTCTCTCTTTCAGTATAACAGAGTAGTACATGCTTAGAGGGGTGATGAGCAAGGAAGAGTTGAAGGTTTATATTTAATTACCTTCAAGGATAAAAGCCTTCAACAAAGCTCCCAAAAGGAAACAAGTACAATGGTGAAAAGTGCGCTTGTGAAGATTTCTGTGGGTTTGTTGGTGGGTGGTTGTGCCAGGGTGTGAGGTAGAAGGTAGAGGTAAAAAAAAAAAAAAAAGACAGAACATTCAAAGGACAAGCTTTACTGATTGTCTTTCTCCCCTTCCATCATTCCCTCTTTTTTTCCTCTCTGTTACACCCAAACCCTTGCTCCCCACATTCCTTTTACCCTCACCCTGTTCATACAAACATCTATAAATATCAACAAGAGAGACTACACAACTACATAGACACTGAAAACACACACACACCAGTCTAAACCAATGAGCACAGTGGCGTATTGTGCCAGCTGAGCCAATACACACTTCCACGGCCATTACTCCCCATGGAAACAGGCGAGCGTGTTCGCACACACATGTGATGTTGACGTTGTACCCGCACAGTGGCTGCTTTAGACAATAAGCTATTTCAGGGCCAAATCGCTGACAAAAATCCATTTTTCCACCCCACTAAAAAAGATCAGGAATGAGGGAGGGAGAACAAGCAGGATAGAGAGAAAAGCTGAAATCAAATAAAGAGTGGCGTACATCTCTCTTAAGCTGGATTTATCTCTGTATTTTGTCATCATTCTAATTTATTCCCCAACCTGCTTACAATTACTGCCTTTTCAAAACTCATATCGCCGGCTTGTTGTTGTTCTCACAGAGATTGCGTGGTATCTGCAAATGAATGAGCGGGGGACTTGCATAAGGTGGAAAAGCTCCTAGTGTACTTTTGTAGATTATCCACTTGATACCGATTCATTTTCTCTCTCACTTGTCACAGTTTTGTAAAGGAGGCAATGTAGGACAAACATGCAAACGCACACAAAAACACACACAGACACACTGTACTGTAGAGTGTAGGGGAAGGGAGTGGGCTCATCATCTTTAGTTGTGATTACAACACTTGGCAAGCTCTCCCCTGCCTGTTTGCCTGCCTATTGCCTTACAAATGGATTAGTAAGCCCTGTTCCATTTGTGTGTGTAGCTTCTCCGAGATTTAGGCTGACTTACAAATAACACCAATCAGATTTGGGAGCAGCCGTTGTGTAGTCTTTTCTGGAGGAATATTGGGTGATGTGATTTGAGGACAACAGTACTTTGGACAACCTTCAAACTGTGTGCATGCTTATGTTGTGAAGACTTTACATATCTCATAATGAGGAAGTCTGACTGCAACTTTTGGAGTCAGCCGGCAGGTTAATCCACAGGAGGCCCGCTCACTCACCACTAGTTCACAGCACATGTAATACAGAAGAGGACAAGGTTTATCTAAAGGGTGAAAGAGAATGAGGTCTACAGATTTAGACAGCTACACAGGGTTTCAGATAGATCATTCACAGATGAGGTTTAAGGAAAAAGTAACGGTGGAAACTTCTTCTCAAAGGTGACTAAAAGCAAAACCTGTTTTTTTAAGCCTCATTATGCATGTTTTAAGATGCAAATCTGTGGGTGCATGTCTGTGTTTACAGCTGTAAACAGTGTTTTCTATCTTCCTCCGTTTGGCCTTTCACATGTTTTCCTTTGTCCAACACTGTGAGGATAATTTGTAGCCGGTCAATGCCGTGTCAAAGTTCACCACAGCTGAACTTCTCACAAAAGCACTGTGCAAATTTACTTTGCCGTCACAAGCTAATTGATTGACTCCAAAGCCTTGTTCAAAATAAATTCATTTGTGTATGTTTGATGCTTAAAATCGTGGCGCAAATCCTTTTTCAAACTGACATGGATTATCATATAGGGAAGCACTTTTTCCAGACCGAGTACAAATACTTATATTTGATTACTTGCCAATACCGAGTACCGATACAAGTACTTAATAATCCCATTACAGTTCTTAGTTACTTTTGTAAATGTGCTTTATTGTCATTGTCATTAGTCTGACTGTAACAAAGTGCTGCTACTGACATTTAATGTGTTGGACTGAGCGTTTCTCAATCAATCCACCAGGGGGCGCCGCTCTTAATTAACCATACTGGACAAATACCACAAAGAAGAGCAAAGTTTTTAGAAAAGAAGAAAGTCAGTAATAACAAACATGGAAATGACAGAGGAGGTAATACTGATGTGGATACTAATGTTAATATTGATGAGGGTAGTTGTCATAAATATGTCTTTGAAAAGATCTGCTATCTCCACAGTTCCCAGTGGTATTGCTTCTCTGTCTGGGTTCGCACAGAGCCTTATAAGATAAATGATGATCATTATATGGCTCTGGCTACGCATCTGTAGGCTCCCGAAAAATAGACAGAACTAGAAAAGCACTCAGAGCACAGACCTCCACCAAGGCAGATCAGTGCCCCACCACCACCACCACCACCAAAATGTAATCATTTGTTGCTTGTGCCAGTATCAAAATTTCCTGAAAATTTCAGCAAAATCCTTCCATAACTTTTTGAGTTATCTTGCAAACAAACAGACCTACCCCAATGAAAACATAACCTCCTCCTCAGAGGTAATTACGTACGGAATGTACGCAGGACGGACAGAATGCTCCATCTGTGTCTTTTGTCACCGTCATTTATTTTGAAAAATCTCCGCACTGCTGACATTATTCCTCAGCTGCGTACCTGCTGCACTATGAGGTGAACGTCACGCTGCCATCAAGGACCACTTTCACGAGTATGAGTATTAATACACGCGCTCAGTATCAGACTGATACCTGATACCAGTATTGGTGCATCCCTACACAATAAAAAATGTAGTGTCAATATTTTAGAGTCAAGCTATATTAACCTAGATAGAGTATTTATGGGTCTATGGAGAGTAAACCAGCTCTAACAGTAGAGTTAAAAGTCAGTGTTAAGTTCTGCACAGATGCAGTGTAAAATTCAACTCTACAGAGAGATGATTAGTGCCAGTCTGCCACATTGCATTGTGGGTACTGGACATTTTACTCATTGTGTTCATTGCTCATTTGTGTTAATGTTTATTTAGGTTAATGTGTCTGTTTTACAATCTTTATTGGCCTTTTTAAAATAAAGTAAAAATAGCTCTATAAAGTGTAATCATATTACTCTTAACAGTGTGAAAACACCACAGGGTTAAATATTTTTACACATTTCATTGTTAATTTTGACAGTGAATTGAGTAGAATTAACTCTGAAAATTTGACACTGGCCATAGAATAAATTTTACTCTAATTTTGAGTGGGACCAAATTTTATCGGAAACAGAGTTAAATTCAACTCTCTAAGAGTTAAAATGACACTCACACTTTTACTGCGTACTATCATATGTATTTAAAAGCCATATAACTTGCTGAAAGCTTGCTGAAACTTGACCATACAGTCATTGTTTGAGTGTTCTTCTGGAATTTACAGATAATAAACCATTTTGGTGTTCATGTACAAGGTATGAGCATAATGGTATCATTTTTCCCCAACCTTGAAGAGTGAATTCATATCAGTGGCATTTCCATAGGCCTGGTATCTACTGAAAATTCCGACCCACTCATGTGAAAAAGAATGTAAACTCCTGATCACTACAATATGATTGAATGGTTCCTAAAAGGAATTTCACCTTTATGCATTTCTTATTTTGTTATGTTTTGTTGTGTGTAGTGATCACATATCCATGTCCATCCATGTCCATGTGGGATTAGAGATACAAGATATTTTTTTATAACATCATGTGTTGTAGATGTGATTTTAGTGTGGAATAGGTGTAAAGTGCTCTTAGTACCCTAAAGTGCTATGACTAGCAACTGTCCAGCCACAAACACACTATCATTTATGAAACATAAAAAATTAAGAGTACCCATTTTAGTGAGGAAAACCAATGAGTATATGTTCTACAGGAAAAGTATGTGTTTGTTAGTGTCTGCACATACTGTATACGGTATGCGTTTTTTTCTGATCCGATAGTAGTAGTTTGTGTGAATAAAGCTCTAAGCTGAGCCTCCATTAAGCCCTTTTCAACACAATGCCGCTCTCTCTCAGAAACTCTGATGGAAATCTGCTTTTGTTGCCGCAGCTCAATGTCCCTGCTATCTCCTGATGGAAGGAGAGAGAAAAGACAGGTTTGAATGGGCCTCTATAGTTTTATGTTCCAAACATTTCACACGCACACACACACTTGATTGTGCACACACATATTTGCCAAATCACGCACGCACGCACGCACACACACACACTCATCTCTCCTCTACAATGAATTCAACACTCTCAGTTTTCCTCTCTGTGCAGAGCATCTCTCCGTGCCACAGGCTCCTTGTGATCAAACACCGAATCATGTTCTGCAACTTCAGATAGTGATGCTAACACAGCACTGCTTTTGTTATCTAGTGGAGCTGTTCCTTCACATTGTGCACAGATGTAACTGTGTTTTTCTTTTGGTTTAAAAACTTTGGTTTTCTAATGGCTGCTTTGATAGTTTTCTTTCTAATCCCACTACATCAAATCAACAGGTACCAAATCTTTGTGCTTGGTGTTGGAACTGCCTTTTCAAATATAACCTTCAAACTGAAAGTAATGCTTTACGAAAGTACACATCTCTAGAATCCATTCACTGTGTGTGTGTGTGTGTGTGTGTGTGTGCGTGCGTGTGTGTGTGTGTGTGTGTGTGTGTGTGTGTGTGTGGGGGGGGGGGGGGGGGGGGGGCATGTTTGCATGTATTTGGCTTGTACGGGTTACACAAGTGAACATATGTCAGGAAATATGTCTAGTTTGGTTTGGATAGGAACACTGGATGGCTGCTCCCAGGGCTACTGTGGGACCAGGAGTGTCCAGGGATAAAGCCTGATTGTTGGGAAGATAAAGACCGCTAACAGAGTGGACAGAGAGGGGAGGGACCACAGGAGCATCCCGCCCAAAATCTGCAGCATACAGACATTCACTAACACACACACAAAGACATGTTCAGAAGCCAGAGTCCAAACAAGCATACAAAAAATACTTATCTCCCTTTTATGTGCATCAGTCATGTTCAGTCGATTTGCATTAAAACCAAACACAAACTCACAAGCCTGGTGTATAAAGTAGTGTCCTGGCATTGTGCTAGTCACATTACATAACCAGCCCACAGTCCAACAATCTCACCACCATGAGGACATGCTTCATTGTCTCAAACTGTGCAAATAGGCAGAGAGGTTTACAAATGAACACACTGAACATGCTTTACAGTACCTATTGGTTTAATTAAAAGGAGATGTGTCCGAGGCAAGTGTTTAAACATAAACATTTGAAGATATTCGGTTTACTATTACAGGGCAATTAATAGAAAGGTGTACCTAATAAAGTGGTTACTTGTTCAATATTTGTTTGGCTAATTGTAAACATCTGCGTGCAATCTGCAAAGACAGTCACACACAACTAATAAAACTCAGAAAGAGGAAGGATGGACACAGTCACACACACACACACACACACACACACACACACACACATTACCGCTAGTGTACACAAAGCCACACAGAACACAGCTACAGGGAGCGGGGGCAAAACGAAAACAAGTTAATGCACAAACGCACAGACGGTGACCTCCATCACTAGCCAACTGAAAGCATCTGACTGGGTAAAATGTGAACAACTTGATTGGATTATAGACAGGATACAATGAAGACAGAAAGTCCTGATGTGCACCGTCACATTGTTACTATATCCTCCTCGCGGGTGATCAGGGTCACAACGTTCACCAGAAAAGAGATACACCAAATGTAACATCAACAAAACATCAACAAATCCTTTTCACGGTGCAGAGTTGTATCAAGTTGTATCAAGTTCTTCAAGGAATGACAGCTTTTCTGGTCACCAACTGACCAATGGCATGTTTGATCATGCTATGATGTTATGTTTTTGTTTTAATGTAATGAGGGTTTTAGGTATTCTTCAGGTACTCTTAAACATCACTGAACAAGAACAATCAGTTCAATCCGAAGTATCTATTATCCTTAAACTGCAGACCTTTGGCCACAAAAATCAAATCAGTTCATCTTTGAGTCCAAGTGAACGTTAAAACAGGAGAAAATCTCTCAAGGCATTCTTGAGATGCCCTGCTCATATGAATGAACATGGGAATGGTCATGTGGCCAGAATGACCTTGACCTGTGGCCACCAAGACCATTTCAGCTATCAAATGTTGTGACTTTCTGTGAAACACTGATCGACTTTTAAATGCAATTGGACAGACTGCTTAATGGACAGACACATCTATGTATGAAGATGTGCCATGCAATCTCCTTCATTTTTTGCACCTGTTCACAGGTTTGTGTGCTAATGATTCTAGCACGAACACATCTATTAGGTTTTGAGTGCAATTTGCCCGTTTTATGCACTGAATCAGGCAGAAATGGAGGAACAGGATGGGAAAAAAAACAGGTGTGTAATATCCTGGCAGGCGTAAAAGCGCTATGTACATCGCTTTAAATATTAAAAAACATAAAATATTAAATTAAATATTCTTTTTTTTCTTACCTTCTTTACAAAATCTAACATGGACCTTGATCCCTCAGCCTTCCTTTTCAGGCCCTTTTTTATAGTGTAGTAGTCGTTGCTCAAATCACCTCAATCGCTGGATAATGTCTGGACAAATGTTGGATTCGTGTCTATTTGTATTTCGAATTTCCTGCGGGATGATATTTCAGGGCCAATCAGAACCCCCTTTCAAAAGATTAAAATAATGTGGTATCGACACAACACACTAATTACACACTCCAAAAAATGCTTAATATGCACAAATCTCTGAAATCTTCTATTGCTGTCTCTTTTCCGTTACCGTTACTTCCACAACTTTTATGGTTGTGCAACAACTAGATTATGCAAGGCACAGTATGGACTTCTCTGATTGGTCCATGTGGTGCACTTTTCCACCAATAGAAACACAGTGATATGTTTTATTTCATGCAAGCACTTCCTGCTTGCAAGAAATTCCCTTAGGAGCCCATTTTTACCGTCTCTACCTGCACTGAACGTGCACCAAACGTAATGACATTATTATCCAAAAATTCTGTTTGATGATTCGCTTCATTTTTGTGAAAAATGATGGATTTAGTCAAAATTAGGCCGTGGCAAGAGAACAGTATATTGATAATTAGTTTTGAGCAAGCCGTGCACCACTATTTGGCCATGCTTTTTGAAAATTAACTGTGCAAATCACGGATGCATGGTTCGCTGTCTAATACACTGGTTTTATGTCAGAGTTTCTAGCATTTCAGGTGTTCTCCACATTTCAGCACACCGATTGGGTCATATACAAAATGGCAAAAACTCTCACATTGCACGTCTTCAATGAGCAGAAACATGCACATACAGAGCATCTCCACAAACCACCATTCATGCTTCCATGGTATTTCACATCAATAACAATCTACTGACATGTCCACAAAACAGTGTCCAATTAATGTAATTCAGGCAGATTGGACATGTGTTTGATTAATATCTGACTCCTAAAATAATGTGTAAATATTTCTACATAAACATTAGTACTGATGTTCTGTTGGGTGTCAAAACTTGAATGTTTGTCACAGTGTTTGAACCTTAGAGGAGGTAATGTGCACTTTTCTACATCATTAATGATGCATCTTTTGCAACTGTTAAACTCCATGAGTGCAGGATCATAAGGATGCATATGTAATAAAGCAGTCTGATCCTCATTACTTTCATATTCAAATACTGAAGCTCAGAGATAACATACACACATACTGTCATCTCTAATAGTTGACTGATGATTTTGCACTTGATATGATAAAACATTATTTCAGTATTCTTCAAGCCTCACACACTTTGGAGTTAGAAGGGGATGGTGAGTCAGAGGTGAGTTTGTGTGCAGTTAACACCAGCTTTCAGCAGATAGTATTTGCACCAGCTCCACCAATTTCACAAACATTTTTTGTGAATGACATAGTTTTGACTAAAAGGCTTATTTGCATCAAAAGGGGATGATTTTGTGCTGAATGTATGACTATTCCCTAATTTACATCCATGCAAATAGCACCGCTGACAGTTTGCTGTCAGTTCCACCTTTTGCAGGTGCTTTGTGAATTATACACAATATATTTTCACTCATTTGCACCTGTGCTCACAAAATCCACACAATCCAGTTTTAGATCTGGCCCTTAAAGTAACTTAAATAAATAAATACAATACAATACAACTAGAGCTGCACAATATATCGTTTGAGCATCGTCATCGTGATGTACATGTGCGCAATAGTCACATCGCAGGTCCTGCAATGTAGGAGGCAAATGAACTCAACATGTTCTCATCTAAGTTTAGCCTGGGTATCTGACGCACACTGCATGCAGCCATCCACCAATCACAATCATTCTTGATCAGTTTGCCAAAGCAGACCACACCCCTGCACATGGAGTGAGTCGCTGGTAACAACATTGAAAAATGAGCAACGAACAAGAGAAAATCACCGAAAACGAAGACTTGGTGCCAAAAACAAAACCAACATCAGTTATCTGGACTTATTTCGGCTACAAGAAGGATGATATTGAAACACATGTTCTGTGTCGGTAGTGTCTTCCACTTGTTGCCACAACGAGAGGAAACACAACTAATTTGTTTGACCATTTACGTCAGCACCACACAGCTATTATATCCTCCTGAGTATTTTTTCATATCACAAAATATATCGTAGGGTTAAAAAAAAAACGCAAAATATCGAGGAGCCCTAAATACAACAATACACTATATTACATTAACACTCTTAAGGATTTTTATATGAGACCTGCTGTGAATTGGAGTAAAATAGTTTGCAACTTTTTAAATGTGTGTTCCTGGAAAAACTGTTTGTGAAGCATTGATATAAATTCTATACAAATATACACAGTTCCATATTAGAATGTATTATATAGGTGGTCACGTTTAAATGCATACAGTAAATTGTGTTTGTGACTGTATGTCATTTACATCAAAGGAGGGCAACCACGGTGAGGCACAATTACTGTTGCACTAGATTGTTGATAGCATTGCTTCTAGGCTTATACTGACCTTATGAACCTATAAATGTTACCTATAAAATTGTAATTGTCACTTAAAGGTACAATTCACGTTTCGAAAAGCTTCAACTGTAAATTACTCTCATTGTGCTATAGATTCTCTCATCTGCAAGTCAATCAGTCCACGTGGACAACGACACAGCCCAAGTGATTTGGTTCAAACATAAATGTCGAGGGCTAGTGTTTATGTGTTGAGAGACGGTGTGTTTGTGAGTGTAAGCAGCAGCAGCAGTTGCAGCATCTGTGAGGGTCACAATGTTAAAGTCCAATCTTGTTATATCAAATTAATAGTGGCCTTCTCAGCACGCCTTCATGAACACACACACAAATGCACACAGAGTGGCGACGCATCTTCACCACTTAATCACGTTACTCACGGACTGCCGCAGAACACACCCACTCTGACATAGATCCACACCAACTCAAGCACATACATATATGCATTGTTGACAAACAAAGCTACACATTGCAATACAATTACAGGTTATATATCTTATGAGGACTATGTCTAAGGAAACTAAGTTACCTTTTTCTAATGTATTCTTTAAGGTACAATTCACTTGCAGAGTGCTATAGCTCATTCTGTCTTCATTACAATCAATCCATGCAGACGATAACATTGCCAAAGTGATTTCATTTATTCGTTCATTCATTTAAAATATATTATGGCTGTAATGCTGCATTCTGCAAATGATAATGTTAACAATAATAAAACACACTTCATTATGTTCCATGGGCAAATTAATGCCCTGGAGCACATTATATGAAATGAAGGCTGGTCTAATATTATACAGACAATGCACCATCGGGTCCAAAGATGTCATCATGAACCATAACTTATTGGAACAAATGTGCTTAGCAATTATGCATCAGTGACATCAGGGTATTGTATTGTTCACGGTGGACAAGGACACATCTCAGTACCTTGACCCCTTCTCAGTGCTAGCCAATAGCTATTCAAACCAAGGGTTCCTTTTGAAATACGACATCACTACTTTTCTTTGCCAAGTCTAAATCAACCCGGGTAATTTGCATTATATAAACATGAAGAATGAGACCTTTTCAGTTCTGTCTTTGTGAGACAGAATGGGTAGATTGCATTGCTGATGGATTTCAATGGGGTCACCAAATACACAGTTGTAAGGCCTTGAAACAAAACACACAAGCATGTTACTAAAGCAAACACTTTTGACAAACATCATACTGCCATTATATCCTCTTCTTTAGAGTTCTTGAAACAAAAATCCACCGTGGTGTCTCATGTGCTTAATCTTGTTCATAATGGACTTTTGTACAGTATACTAACTTGTTGAAATATTTCCTTGCTGATAGCTAAGTGGTAGTTTACAGCTGCTTTGCTTTGCTACTTGTTCTAGTTTTCAGGACTCGGACTAGGATTAGAAAAATAAAACAATCATCGCCCACATAGAGATGGTAGTTTTCAACTTTTCTGTCTCTTATCTCCACTTAAAGCACTGAGTTATGGTATTTGTTTCTTAGTATCAATGCCATTTCTTCTCTCTGTCAAACTGATATTGCATTCAGTCTTGATTTTTTTTGTTAAACTTCAGTAACAGTAACAGAGGCTGTAAGTATAAAGAATGCACGGTATGAAAATACCTGAAAGTCACAGATTTTAATAATAACTTCCCTCTGTTAGCGGTAAGTCATACCACACAAATGACAATGATTGATCCACGCAGTAAAAGCCTTCATTGACAGAAAACCAAAGTTGATTTTGTGGCATTTAACATCTACTGAACCTCAAAATACAAAAATGAAATCAGTGCACAATGTCTATTAATGCCAATACAGTTAGAAATAATGAAGCTAAAGGATTGCTTGCACTGTTTCAAAGTTGTATTTATTTATTTGTACTGACATAATCCAAAGTCTGAGATAGGAGAAGCAAAATGTTGATTTGTGACTGAGGAAAACAGGACAACATGGGGTACCAAATTTACAAAGAAACCTTTAGATTAGTAGTTTTAGAAAATATACCAGTTGCATCGATCATTTCTAAATCCTTTTTGGTTAAGTAGAAGTAAATTGTTTTATTAATCACACTGTGAGATGGTCAAACTAAATTTGACACTGTCAGAATTTTGTCCCAGACTGGCTTTGGTCAAAAGAACAGGAAAATGGCTGTCCTCAAATCTCTATCACTGAGCAATGGATCACTGTTTTCTTTAGCTATGACCAAATATATCACTATTTTCTCATCTTTCATTTGGAACAGAACAAAATTGCACAGTGTAAACTCAGCCTTACTTCTTATAGGTGACAACTAAGAAGTTCTCACTGCAGGTAAAAATGGCCAAATCTGACTTTCTGTCCATATGTGACCCATATCTGTTTTATTATGACAGTCTGAACAGGCCAAATCTGATGTTATCAAATCTGACCAAGGCCACTTTCATATGAGGTCCTCTGATGTTCTGCAATGTGACTTCAGTCTGGTACTAGTTTTTTGGTATCTGCTTCACTGAGGTTCCAAAACTGGGAAAGAGATACTAAAACGTGATGAGTAAACACTGCAGACCACTGATTGGTCAGAGTTGTCTCTGTTTTATTGCGTCATCATTGTGCGACCTGCCATTAAAAAAAAAAAAAAAAAAAACAGATTCGGAAGTTTACAGTAAATATACCTGTAAGTTAATCCACATGATGACAGCCCACAAAACTACACCGTGGTTGGTCGAGGAGGTTCAGACATTTCTGTCCTTGGTGGCTGAAAAAAAAATCAGCATGAGCTTGATGGGACAACACGCAACGAGCGAGTTTATCAGCCACTCTCTGAGCAGACATCACGGAAGTTACATGCTGCGTCGCTATGACATGCAGGTACTCTAAAGTCGGTAATATCCAGTAATGGAAACGATCTGCAGGAAGAGTATCTGGCACACGAGTCGAGTCGAGTCGGTTCAATGTAGTGGAAACGTGGTATAACAAAGCAGGTCCACTCACTGTTCATGCAGAGGTGGACTTTACAGACCCTGTAGACCACATTGGACCTGAGATTGCTGACTCACTGTCCTCACTGGAACTGTTGCGGTCACTGTCTTGTAATGCATGCAGAAATGACCAAAAATAGTCACTTGTCTGATAAAGGGTTAAATTATAACGTAAACAACTACGCAAAAAAAATTGGATTTCAGCAAAAAAGTTTGAATTAAGCATTAAGACCTGCAGTGTGAACATCACATAAGTCTCAGGCTGCCAACTGAATGACCAATCCACCTGGCTGTATTCATCTGCACACTGTTTGGTTGCATTTCAAACTTATATGTTTGTGTCTTGTTCTCAATAAAGCAATATGTTTTCTGTAACATCTGAACAACTGGCGAAAGGTAAGTACAAAACCCTTTCAATCCCAGTCTTTCACTATGAATAAAAGTAAGTCCAGCTGTCTAACATAGCCTTCCATAGTTAGACCTGTCTCTACACTGTTAATGCTGTACCAATGCTAGAGATAGGCACCATCCATTATCATATAGGGATAAAAGCTCTCCAGACTGCTTGGCTGGTTTGTTATTCATTCATTTATTATTATTTTTTTAAATGAATCACACTTGTGTGTAGTAGCTCTAAGCATAGGATACAAAAACAGGGCTTTTGTAGAACAGTGCATTGAGAAAACTTGTTTTGGTCACTTGTTCATAGAGAGGTGAGTTGAGGTACTAAAATCCTTGCAAAGAAACTGTCACATATAAAGATTTGTGCCTTTGTTGAAACTTGCCATTTTCAGCGCGTCGCAGCATCTTGAAGGTTGTTATTGTTATTTTACGTAGAAAGGGGCACAAGATAATTGAAATAGTCACCCAGTGGTAGAATTATTCCAACATGCATCCGGTGAGCTAGTCCTTTCATTTCACTCCATAAAATGAGACTATATTAAAAAAAAAAAAAAAAAAAAAGCAATATCATTTTAAAGCTTTTCCTCACTGTCAGTAAAGTCTTATGATAGGATAAAATGCAGAAGTCCAGGTGCTTCATAACAAATGTGTGCTCTAAAGCTAAAAGTCATCATGGTAAATGATGTATATATCCTATTCATTGTATCTGTCATCTGTAGGATCGAGTTAGCGTTTGTATTTTCTTTTTGTATATTTTGTTCATCTCTTATCTCTATATCTTGTTCTAGTAGTACTTTAGTAGCACGTGCACTAATATTTTATTCTGCAGCCTTTGCACAGTCCTACTTTTTCTTTAATATTCTGTGTGATATTTTTATTTTATTTTATTTTTTTCCTACACAGTCCTGTTTGCACTAAGTGTTTTGCTGCTAAACTGAACTGAGCTGCAAAACTGATTTTCATTGTTCCTGTGACAGTGACAATAAAGATCTATTCTAGATTCTAAATATTCTAGATTCTAAAGATAAACCAATGTAACGTTGGCAGATTTCTTGTCTGTAAGGAACTGGAGGAAGGGGCAGAGAGTTGGCATTAGGAGAAACTATAGGTTCAGTCGTGATCGACAGGGGAGTGAAGGATGAGGAGAAAGTGAAGCACTCTTTATCTGTGTTCTCTCTGCCGCTCTCTCTCCCTCTCTCTGCCAGTTGCTGTACCATTAATACCGCCTCCACAATTAGTGTCTTCTCACCGGCAACACACACACTCAAACACACAGACACAGTGACACCCCAGGGCCCTGCACAACCCAAACAGCATAATTAGACATCCCCTAAACAAAGCACACACTCTGTAATTACTCTGTAATGTTACATAGCACAGGGGACTCGACAAAAGCCATTTTCCCTGGATCAACCAGTGGCACACACACACAGACACACACATGCACACACACTATGCTATACTCTTGTCCCATGTGCCTGTGACTGTGTACATTTCTATTGATTTCACCAGACAGAGAATTCCCACTGGCTGTTGTCTGGCTTGTGAGTGTGTGGTTGAACTGTGTGCGAGTCTATGAAGCACATACAGAATCTATAGGTATGTGTGTGCTTGCTTACATGAATATATTCTCTGCTTGTGTGTGTCCCTGAACTCTGCACAAAAAAAGGCAGAGCAATTGAATCTCTCATTTGTTTCTCAGTCAGGGGAGGCTGCCATTGTAAGTACAGCAGGAGCGCTCACACAAACATACACGTCCTAATACACTCCTCTTTCCTTTCTCTCCCATCATCTCTCGTTGCTTCCTCTTCTCCACAACGGGACATGATTAATTTCTCCAGACAGAGCGACAGAATAAACACAGGCCCAAACACTTGTGCTGATACTGTTCTTGACAGCACTCCCCTCAGCTCCGACAATCTACCACCACCGCCACCCCAATCTGACCCCCTCAACACAACAGACATCACCCACACCCAAACACACACACACACACACATACACCCATCCACCCTGTTCCTCCTCTCACCCTCTCCTCCCCTTTTTCCGCCTCTGTGCCCCCAAGTCACTGTAGATATTGCTCTAAGTCCAGCGGCAGTAAATTAAATCTCTGTGCCAAGCCAAGTAGTGTGAAATCACATTAGATCTTAATCAGGGACCATTGTGTTTGCCTTGCTGGATTTTTCCCCCCTTTTATTGTGAGTGTTATCTTTTGTTATTTACAGTTTTATTTCATGATGTGTGTGCAATCTCAGGGGGAATATCTGTAAGCAAAATCCTCACAGCTTCTTTCAATACAGAGAACTATCCATCAGCCCAATCCATGATGGTCAGTGTTGTTTGTGCTTCAGTTTATATTAGGGATACAAATTATCGATTAATCCATTAATCATTAGTTGGTTGACCCTGTCGATCGATTAACGATTAATTGACAAGCGGCTATTTTCCTGAGAACCTGAATTTCTCTTTCAATAGGGTCTATAAGAATAAAAGCTAAATATTGTTTATATACTTCATGAAAAAAGCATGTCATATTCCTTAATGATTGATTTATTGCACCATTGGATACAGTACAGACAATGACATTTATGGAGTAGAACTAAAGAAATTCTGCAGAGAAATTCAATAAAATAAATGGATCTGAAGAGGGGCAGTTTAGAAAAAATGGACATTTCTGCCTTTGCATCACTACATGACAAGATGGAGCGAGATTTCAGCAGAGATGTGTTGTTGTAATGTTCTAATGTTCCAAAATGTCTCTGTCACTCTACATGCGTTTTTCTTATAATATTATCTAGTATTATGCTTATGATTAATGACCACAACAAACATACAACATGATAAGTCATCAACTGATTGATCACAACATCCGTCCCCCCCAGTCACAAATTCGTTTTGGGGGGTAGCAGGTAGTCAATGATAAGGTAAGCGGAGCTCACTTTCACTTTCTCACAGCTTTATCCACAGAGCTATATAACCCACCATGTCCTCGACATATAGGCCTATCGTGTTACTTTTAGAATTACGTACCACCCCTCCTTACACACACACATTTTTCGGGCATGCGGGGGGGGGGGGGGGGGGGGGGGTGCCAGTAGGCTCATGATGTTGTTAGTGGGGCGGGGCATGGTTCAAAAAAGGTTAAGAAACCCTGACATAATGCATTGAAAGTCGACCTGCTCTTGCATGTAAACATAGCAGTCGAACAGAAGTTCAGAAGTCGAACATCATGCACCTCACCTGAACAAAAAGTACACAGTTTAGCTCTGGGTTGATGATGCAAGCTCGCCATTCACTATAGTGGTGGTCTGTGACAGCATGGGTTAACAAGCTGAAAGTGTGCATATTGCCACCGCTTGTAGCGGAAGGGACATGATTTCAACAAAGATCGATTACGCTCCCATGCATGTAGACCGGGACAAAGACTCCAATTAAACAGCTTAGTCAAGCTGCAGTTGTAGCTCCACTAAGCTGTGCATGGAAACGTATTGAGTGAGGGACTCAAAAATGAACACAATGATTACAGTGAGTTGACGAAAGGTCCTGTATGCAACTAAAACACCATGACTTTGACCTTTGACCTTATGCCGCGTTTCCACGATGTGGAACCGGCTCGGCTCGACTCGACTTGGGTACCAGGTCCTATTCCTGGAGACCGTTTCCATTACAGGATACTACCCACTTTACAGTACCTGGACATCATAGCGATGCGGCGCCTTACTTCCATGTCATCTGCTCAGAGTCGCTGATAAACTCGCTCGTTGCGTGTTGTCTCGTCAAGCTCACACTGAATTTTTACGTCTGAACCTCCTCGACAAACCATGGTGTAGTTTTGCGGGCTGTCATCATGTGGATTAACCTACCGCTATATTTACTGTCAACTTCCACTTCTGTTTTTTTGTAAAACGGTGGGTCACAGAGACGACTCTCTGACCAATCAGTGGTCTGCAGTGTTTACACATCACTTTTTAGTATCTGGTCCCCAGTCCTGGAACCTCAGCGGAGGTGATACCAAAAAACTAGTACCGGGTACCAGATTCCAGGCCCTTTTTCGTAATAGAAACGCAAAAACGCCGAGTCGAGTCGAGCCGAGCCGATACCACGTAGTGGAAACGCGGCAGTAGTGTCCTGTCATTCAGACTGACCATGACAGTGTGAGTTCTCTGCAGCTGGGATCCCTGGTCAATTGCAACCATCAAAGTTAAGTTGATGGACATTGTCGTTCGAGTAGCATTCCCGGTAACACAGTAGCTTTAGTGGCTTTTGTGGTATGACTATGCCTCATTTGTAAAGAAGATGTCACAAGAAACAAGTTTTTTCTTGTTCAGCCACGTGAATATCACACAGGCTGCATGCAGTTGAACACCTCTGGTCAGCTTCTTTGCGCTCACACACACTGTGCTTTAATACAGTCAAATTATCTATAATATTGTTCTCATGTAGATATTTCTCTGTCGTCAGGCATCATAACAAGTATGAAACAATAATTCAAAAATCTCTTACCAACACAACCTTGTACAACAAATATAGCTACACACAAGCACACAATCACAAAGAAAGTTAGAAGAGACAGAAACTCAGATTCATCTGCCAAACAGCACTGTCTGACATGAGCAGTTTAGATCAGAATTCAACTAAATACAGAAGACACTAAAACAGCAGGCTGTGTTTTGAAAGGGTTATGACACACCAGCACAGAATATCAGCTGATTGGAGGATCAAGTTTGGCTTTGAAAAAGAATTTAGCACAGCCTGCTGTTATGTAGATACTGTATTCTCTTTTTGTATTCATGTTTATGCTCAGCCTGCTCCGACTGTGTCCAGAGTGACGATATCAACACTGAACCCCGTAAAACATGGGTTATATTATTAACCACCCCTTCCCCCACCTCATATCTTACATGTTTTAAATATTGATTTTTATGTGTTTCTCAGTTTTTCACGTCATAAGAAATCTGTACAAAAAAGAAAAAAAATCTGGATACAGTTGTAGATACTGACTATGTTACTAATTCTCATGATAGGTAATGAAACTTTCGCACCATGATCGTCATTGTTAATGTGCATGACAGGATATTCAATAGCGTATAATGTAATGTACAATTTCTTTAAATAATGTAGAATTTTCCAGCCCTCACCCCAGAGCCTTGACTGTTTGTTGATGGTCACACTATAGCTCAGCTCTGTAAGAGGCACACAATGACCTGAAACAGTAAATAAACAAAACCAAGGCCAGGAAGAGTGTTTCAGATACATCTATTTTCTGGACAGTAAGGACACGAAGACAATTAATTCATCACGGTTGATGCAAAACAGTGAGAAATTGTGAGGACTATTGTATTGCGATTTTGACGTAAAGCACAGCATGAAAAATGTGGTAAAAGAAAAAGGTAACAATAAAGAAAGACCCTTTTTACTCATTGACTGTAAACAAAATCTATTTTATGAATCTTGGTTTGAGTTCAGGTCACTGCAACTGAAAGAAAAATCTATGCAGTCGTCCATCACCCTGACCCCAAGTATTCACTTGCCTACACAGTACCTCAATGTCACACAACAACATATTTCCATTTGTGTCATCTGCATATATCTGTGGTAGAACTAGGAAAAAGGAACAAACCAAATAATTGTGATAAACAAGAAGCTCAAATGCACAAACTGCTAAATAAGTGTGATTTTGTCTCTATAAATTCATCAGGCTTATCTTACTAATGACTTCTTCTTTTTCATCCATGTGCCTGTATATTTGTAAGCATGCACCCTTGTCTGTGTGTCTAACCTAATTTACATGTTTGCCGCTGTGTGTGTGAAGTTTGACAAAAGATGTTTTTACAGAATATCTTTTTGTCATACTTCTCTATTTTCTGTCACATTAAGGATGCCTATCAGTTGACCAGTTTTTCTACTTCTTTTCCTCCACATGAGATGTCTATTATTGTATTCGCCGGACTGTAAAGGAGAAGTAAGACATAACTTAACAGCGTTTACCCTAGTCTTGCATCCTTTTGTGTGTGTGTGTGTGTGTGTGTGTGTGTGTGTGTGTGTGGGGGGGGGGTATCCACCCAGCTATCTATTATCTCTTTGACTATGCTTGTTTGTGTCTAATGTATTTATTTTCTAAGTAGATCAGTCTTATACAGCCAGGGCCAGTATTTGGCCTCTGTCAGCTGGATCAAAACCAGTCATCCGGTGGTGACTTGACTGAGGCTACGTTTAGACGGTAAAGCCTCCCACAGAGTCAAGCGTGCTGTGTGCGTAATCCGCATTGAGTCCGCCTCAAGTACACGCAGACGTCCACGGAGTCTAGTACACCCAATTCTGTGGGAGCCTTAATGATCTGAACCGAAAATGCAAAAGTGGCATTGCGTTCTCACTTTAATTCTACGTTCAGACATGCATTTTGAGGGGAAAATCTGCAAGCAGATGGACAGGCAAAAGTGAGTGAAATTTCATATTTATCAATGTAGTATACACGCCAGGTCAGTGGCACCTGCAGCTGTATTGTGTACTGAGTGACATTAGAGAGAGAGAGAGATAGACAGCGATACTTATAGACACCTAACTGGGAGCTGATGGAGAGCTGCCGGCCAGGGCTGTGCTGGTCTGCAGTCTTGTGGGAAGGAGGTGCCGTTTGGGGGGGGTGGGGTGGGGTGGTCATCCTCCTAATACAATTGTAGGGGAAACACTGCTTAAATAAATAAATATTACATTTGCATTCACTGTTCTCTAAATGAATGACTAATTACAGTTCAAATGGTGTCACTTAGGGTTTAAAAATGTTGGTGTAAAATCACAAAAATTCAAGTGTAAAGAGAGGGAGAGAGATGGGGTTGAAGACTTATTAGCAGGAAAGCAAAACCCATTTTCTAGTTGAGTGTGGCTCACAGTTATACACCCTTTGGCACTGTAGCAGAATAGCATATGAAAACGTGAAAGCAAGAGCCATACCTGGTTGAGAGCAGAAACCAGCCTTGATACAAAAGCACAAGGAAAAAGGTATTTGTGCACTTTTGTGTACGAGTGAAGGCCTGTTGACAAAGTTGTGTGCATGGAGGCCATATATACATAAACAGAGGTGACATTCCTCTTCTCCTTCCTTATATGACTATTTTTCTCAGATTCTCTGCCTGTTTTTGTCACTCATAATGCCCCGTTTTCTTAGAAACGAGGGACACTCCATCAGTTTCCATACTTCTCCCTCGCCCTGACAATGCCAGTTGAGCCAAGAACCACAAACACACAAAAGGATGGAAAAAAAGTGAAATAATTGATTTCATGTCAGCATCAATTAGAGGGAAGAGAGGTGAAGAGCAGCACAGAAGCAGAGGGAGAGGGATAAAGTGAGCAGTTGACATCAGCTAATGGAAAAAACAAAAATAAAAGATACTGAAAAACATGAAGAAATTGCTGTTGTCTTCAATCCATATATGTGTTGCTGTATGGACTTTTTATAGGTGTGTGCATGTGTCTGTCCCAGTTTTTCTGATACTGTCCATGGCAACGAGCACATCAATTCTGTACCAGTGCACAATAGCAGTAGCGCACACAAATGCACAAACACCCACAGCACAGAAGAGTTAGAACTACACGTGATCAACAGATTTTCTTCATAATTTAATGCCGCTGCTTAATTCCCTTTTTGTCTTATTTACTCCTTTATTCTATTTCAACACAACAATATGCAGGTATGCTTGGCATGCATGTCTGATGTTTCCAAAACCTTACCAAAAGTCGATGCATTTTCCTCCATAATGATTTTTAACATGTACACATAGTGACTGTTCAAACCACTCATATAGAACATCTCAGAGGGCTAGTTGGCGTTAGTTAAAAAAAGACAAAAGGTACAAATAAAAGGTGGTAAAAACATTGATTATGAAGCAGGAATGTTGGTATATTTTGTTGCTTGACAGAACTAATTGACCTGAGGCCTTGCAACATAAAAACTTCGAGCTTCTGAGCTCAAAGACTGACATCTGCTGTAAAGAGGCTTGCATCAAAATCAGGACAACCTGTAGCTGAGTATTTCATGCATACATAAAGAAAAGGTCTGCCTGAAGAAATTGTGAGTGACAGGCATTGAGTAAAGGAGACATTGTATTGATCTGGTTTAGAGCATCAGAGGTAGGAAAGGAGAGGGGGTAGAAACTGAAGTATGGATGAATAACTGAGAAAACTGAGGGTTCCAAGAAAATACTGTCTAAGACTGTGTTATCTTAAAGGATTGTTTCATAAGCACATCTATGATGAAAACTGTTTAAAAGTGTACTGGAGGGGTGAATCTCAAAAGTTGGCAAATTAGCTGGACAGCAGTCGTTTGAGCAAATTAATCCTTGAATGTAAATGTTTCATCTGATTCACACCTAGATCATAAACCACAGAGGAACACATCTCTAAAAATCCATTCATATAAACACACTTCTGCTGGTGTTCACACACACACACACACATTCACACATTCAGCATCTGTGCATTATAAAAGAATAAAGGGGGGGCGGGGGCAAAGGGAGGAAAAGGAGAAGGTGGTGGGAGATGGGTGCATTTGCCATCTGACTTCAGACCAGATACTACTAGTGGAATGATAAGTGTGTTTGTTTAGGCGTATGTTTGCGTCTGTGCACTTGTGTAGGACACAGCAGAGCAGGGTGAGGATACTGTTATTTTTCAGGGGACATGATGTCTCATTGTGCATCGCACACACACATACAGTCAGACAAACACACACGCCGCGTGTCACTGCGCATTACTGTTGCTTTCTGTGGGCGCTGCATCCAGACAATGACAGGCAGGCAGGAGCCACAGCATAATGAGAGAGAGCAGGGGCCTTCGCTTACACACACACACAACTTCCACGCGCACACATGTGAACACAGAGGGCAGTCAGCTTCACTCCGTCCCCTAGCCTCTCAATTACCCAGCAGGCTTTTAGTGCCACTCCGCTCCACTACAGCAAATTACCCAGGGCCCTGTCTCACTTAGAGACCTGTGACTGTGTGTGAGTGTGTGGTGGTGGGTGTGGGTGTGAGTGCTTGACAGAGATGGAGAGAGAGAGACACAGTGTGTGCGTGTGTGTGTGTGTGTGTGTGTGTGTGTGTGTTGAAGCAAGTGGCTCTGAAACAGTGGCTGGAGTCCAGCGGAGGCACGTGAAAAGCTAATAAAAGTGTTTGAATGCAGCTGCCATTAGGCTAATACCGCTCCACAAATATGACACGCACACACTCACACACACACACTCATGCACACACAGTACCAGAGAGGAAAGAAGAGGCGACAGGGTCACCTGCAGTGCCCTCTCTTAGATCAAATGTGGCTCTCTGGCTTGCTGAAAGTGCTGGCTTTTATTGAATGAGATATTAAAGAGTTGTTAGTTGAAGAATACTGGTACAAATGGCAACTGAGGGTGGAGTAATTGCGTCACAATTTGGTGCAACATCTGTTAAATCTATACCCCTACATGGCCACTAAAGGGAAACTGTTTCAGGGCAAGCCTGTTGGAGATATGCTATTATGAACTGCTAAATAAAACAGAACAACATATGACACAGAAAAGAGAGTTCACAAACATGAAAATGCTACTACTGATCAATCAAACCGCTGATTTTGTCCTCAACAGGTGGTATGAATGTAGCAAAAATTTCACTCCAAGTCCACTTTGACCTGTGCAGAAGAGACGGGGAATGTATGCTGGTGACATCTCACTGGTCAGTTTAACAAACTGCCTTGTTGGGGTGTCTCAATTAAAAATACATGTGCTTTAACAGAGAGCAGCATCCACTTTGTTAGTGGTGTGTAATCAGTCTGCAGTATTAAGTATCTACAATGTACTGCAAAATTCTTATGCTGCAAGTTTTTATCATGCTCTTAACAGGTTTTATATTGGCATTTTAGTGATATCTAATTACTTTTATTTATTTTAGTCTGCTTTAACCATGGTCAGTGAGGCGCTGGGAGTACCTGTCAATGTCTTTGGTCTGTGCTGCTTTTACTCTGTCCTCTGTATGTGTCCTATGTTTTTCATGTTTTGTGTATAATGTTTGAGATGCCCTCTCCAGACTGCAGAACAAATCTACCTATGGGTACCAATAAAGTTACCTTGACCTTGACCTTGAAAGCTAGTAGCTCAAATATAATGCAATGGTTGACTGTGTGATATTGGCATCGATTTGCTGCAGTCGTTGGCATGAGGCCAGGAGTCTAATGCTAATCTGCTGTACTCACTGTTTTTTTTATTACTTATGAATTCATAATACTAATTGAGCTTCGCCCAGAGAACTTGTTTCTGATCTTCACCCTATTGCCAATATGTGAAGGTGAATCATTTGGTGATTGTTTTCTCCATTTTCCCACACTCTGAGTAAAATGTCATGACAAGTCAGGTACATCTTTATTAAATTGTCAGTATTTTCCAAAATTTTGAGTAAGAAATTATATGCACAAATGTTAAATATTTTTTGTGCAAAGTAAGGGCAATTAATTTTTTCTCTTACATAGGGCTGCATGATTGATCAATTTTGAATCAGAATCAGATTATTTAATTAGGATTATGTTTCAAAAAAGTGTAACCATCAAATCGCATTTTACCTCTCTGGTGTCTCCGGGCTACCATAGGCTCCTCCTCCAAACTGTGAGAGCAGTCGCCACAGTCTTTGGTCTCCACACACCAGAACAAAAATGGCGTCTGCTAAGGAGAGCAAGAAGTTTGTGGCTAAAAATAGCAAGAACAAGTCAGTGGTGTGGAACTGGTATGACTTCAAAGTTTCCGATAAAGACCAAATCATTCCTCGCAGCAAATTCTGCCTGAAGGTGGTATGTGTCAAAGACAGCAGCACAAGCAACTTATTTCAGCACCTCAAACTTTATCACACGCCAGAGTGTGAGCAGTGCGATGCATTGCAGCTGCACACGAAAATGACATGTCGACTAAAACACCACCACCAGCCTGAATCGAAATCAAAAATCAAGTTTTTTAGAGGAAAAAAATCTGGATTTTATTTTTGGCCAAAATCATGCAGCCCAAATCTTCCACAACAAAGTCATCCTCTTACTCGGTTGTACACACAGGTGCACTCATAACTGGGTTGTTGGATGTCTTAAGAGATGGGCTGGGCAATCTCATGGTCTTACATCGTAATCAATCTTAATTTGGCATATGATATACTTGTCAAAGGATGTATAGCTATAGGTATGTCATCAAAAAATTCTGTAAAAGTGCCGTAAAAACTTTCCTACTCAGCTAACGTTTGTTTTAAATGGCCCATTTATCCATGTTACAGTTGTGTTTTACAAAGTGTTGCTCTAACCTACAGCAAAGACCCTTACGGTTTGTAGTGGGTTTATGGTATTACTGCCACTAGCATGGGTCACTAGGTTACTGAGTTTTGAGATACTTTAGCGTGTCTGCACTAAAGTGTTCACTTTCATCTTGCATTAACTTCCAGAGTTCGTGTAGCATGTTTTGCTGCTGTTGAAGAAATGATGAGGAAGAATTACCCTAAGTGTATGACCTGTGGATCTGGCTTCTGGTGTCTGACATACAGTGAGTCTAAGTTATGCTAATGTGAAAACATTTTGATCCATTATAAAACCACAATCTAAGTAATTAAAGGAAGCACTGCTGCTCTAGGTACATGAAAATGGGGTTGTGTTTGTTTACCTAATCTAGAAATTGTCAAAATGCTGTAATAATCTTGGTCCAATTAATACAGACTTTTGTGCGCAGTAATAATAACAAAAAAGCCTCCAAACACAGCCGGAGTGTTGAGAAACCAAAGAAAACTACTATATTTATGAAGAGGAGAGAAGTTGCAATTCAGGTCATGGATCATGACTACCTCTGAAAACTGTCATTTTATGTTTTGGCCTGATCATCCAGTCCTACTCCAGTGTAACACAAACATTTACTTGATTTTTGCTAGAATACAACAAAGATTTACATGAAGTCTGTGTTGTTTCCTCAGAGACTTGAATGAAAGGACTGTGAACTAGTACATTGGATTATGCCAATCAGTATTAAGGTTAACAACTTCCATAAAAGGGGGGAAATTACCATAGTGGTATTTGACACTAAAGAGATTCATTCTTGTTGGCATACCTCCAGTTTGGAGAACCGTCACTGCAACCGTGTGGTGATGAATGAGGGTGTTTCACCAACACAGGAAGAGAGACACTGTGTTGTGCAAGTGGCTCTGAATCAGTGGCTAGAGTCCAACAGAGGCACATGAAAAGTTAATAAAAGTGTTTGAGTGCAGCTGCCATCAAGTTAATACCTCTCCACAAATATGACACTCCCTCACTTAACTTGTGTCACACAACGCTTCCATATCATTCCTGTGTTGTTCGAGGTAAAATGGCTATTTATTTTTAGGGAGAGATGGTGACAAACAAGCTTTCTATGTCTTTTTCAATTACAAAACAGGATTAGAAGATCTAGAAATAAAATTCAGCCATCAAAATGACCACTCGACAGAGAAATTTACTAGTGCTGCAACAACAAATCAATAAAGTAGATCCAAATCTATTCTTAAGAGTTGGCAACGAATTCAGCAGCGTTAGTATTGAGGCATTCCCCCACGCTGTGTAGTGTAACAGAGGAAAACACAGAAGAGCATGGCTGAGGCTTCGGATGCCGGTCATCTCTGTTTGGTCGAAACATAGTGCGCCGTTTTTGTAACAAAACTTGAATATGGAGTAAAAAATTGCCAAAATCCCACAGCACAGTATGTTTCAGGCAAACAGGGCTGCCGTGGCCATCGGGAACATAATGTAAACCTAGCTTAAGATAGCCTACGTGTTGTGATTACTTTAGCCCGCTTGCTAGTTAGACACTATTGTCATAATTATAACGTTTTCATCCATCTCTGTTTATTAGGCCAGCAGACTAACAGACAACAGACTTGTCTGCAGCCTATACTGCTTTGGGTTAAAGCGATCTTTGAGAATTGAGTCTTGTGTGTTTATCCGATGAATTGATTAGTTATTAAAATAATCTACAGATTAATCAATTAATAAAATCAGTGTTAGTTGCAGCCCTAGGAGTAACAAATGCACTTTCCTAATTAATGCCTGAAACTCAGATTTCTGCACACAGCACCACATCAAACAGTGGATAGGACCTTCAGTACCTCAACTACAGATGATACCAGGTCTTTATTTAGAAGTGGGGCTTTATTTATAGGCTAATTTCCTTTTAATGAGTAGTAAAGTTTCCATATAGTCGAAGACCTTATTGATCTGCATTGCAAGTTTGATACAAACTTAACACTTGCTTAAGCTTTTAAAAATAAAAGCCTGCTAGCCATTTACTTAATTTTTTAATGCAAGTTTTTACAAACTGGCTACAGTTCTACTGCTGAAATAGACACGCACCTGCAGTGACTAAAATTAGACAATAAGACCTGAAATGACTGAGCTACAAAAGCATAGTGTCAAAAATGGCTGGATTATATTGTTGAATATATTAAACTTGCAGAAGCGTGTGATATGCATAATTGACAGCACATTATATGACAGACACCAGTAGTTAATTCATATTATTTTTTACCCAGCGTGTATTTGGGGACGGGCTTTTATTCATTTAATGTCGACCATGCTGCAGACTTTTATTACAGATGCTTCTTATAACTGAGTCTCAGTTTTTATTTGAGTAAATAGAGTATTTGTGATGTTGGAGTTATACACCTAACTATCTAAGCCACCATTCCAGGACCACCAGATGAACCAGAACCACCAAAATCATGCTGGTAACTTAGCAGGTTGTCTACATGATGGCATGACCCCCAACACAAAACAGACTCCAACACAAACAAGAACATGTGAATCTTCTACAGTGCACCTTTAAATGGATATTGCCACCATTGTGAAAAAGGACGCTTTTGCTGCATGGTATTATCTATCTCCAGTTTCTTGCTGATCCAGAAGGTGATCCCCAATTCAAAACATGTTTTCATTTCTAAATCCACCATGTCTGATGTTTATTTAACCTCAGCCTGATAATAGCACTGACACTGAAATCACATCCACTCTACTCTGAGTAACTTCCAAACAGATGGAAGAAACATGAACTCAGACCCTCCAAGTACATTTTCAGGATCAAGACATTGATTTCTGACATAATGTACATGTTTCATTTAGTTTTCACTACATAGTAGAATTAGTCAGGTTTGTGGATATAATCTAAAGCGGTTTTGGTCAATATAAAGTTTTTTCTGTGGCATGACAAACTCAGAGCACATATTTATTTATTTCTGCTTTCTACAGACTTTAAACTGGTTTCAGAAAGTCACAGACCGAAGGAAACAACAATATATTTGTCTCATCTGGAATGTCTTATTAGCTAAGTAGTATTTATGTGCATTATGTCTGCGTCTGTGAGTGTACTTCCATTCATATTTTCTCTATTCCTGCATTGAATTTACATTTACTGATTGTGTGCAGTAAATAATCTGTTAATTAACTGGTAAAGCTGCTGGTTCAAGCTGCCGTGGTGCTGTGGGTAGTCACAGAGAGGGGTAGAGACAGAGAGAGGATCAAAGCAGGGGTCTGTGGCCAGGGGCCCCCTCTGTTCCTCCAAGAAATGCGGCGGCTGCAAACTTTAAAGACTTCCTGCCATTAGCCTGGACCTTGTCCCCTTGCAGGCCTGGACCTCCTCCTGTTCTCCCGTGAAAACAATGACGGAGAGCAAGGCAAAAAGAGGGACTACGGGAGACAAAGTGCAATGACTATAGTGACAGCTACACAAGTGAAAATGCCCTCAAACAAAGCTGCCTGTTATTGCCTGGAACTGCTTATAATATAATCAGAGGGAACAACTTACTACGAATTTTACCTGAAAACAACTTTTTCTGACAGTAAGTCTAAAATCTGAAATGCCACCTTTAAGTTATAGTGTGAGCTGGGTGAACTGGTCCTTCGTCAAAAAAAAAAAAAAAAAACACAATTATTAATATGAGCAATGGAAAATGAGTGAGAAAAAAATGTATATACGACATTAACTACTATGTATACAAAAATGACATAAATTTGCCTCTAAACGTGTCCATATTTTCTGATGATCTTTCCAGGGTTCTACACAGAAAAATGAGCACTTTGGTACATCTACCTGAATGTAGGCCTACAGAAGACATTTTTCCAGATTTTATTAGGTAGAATTGGGTGATATGGAAAAAAATCATATCACGATAATTTTTTTCATCCAATATCGATATGTATCACGAAATAAGTCATATCGCTATTTTTTTGTCAAGCTTAAAATTTCCGTTACTCATAAGTTAGTTGTGAAGACATCAGAGAGAGAGAGAGAAAGAGAGAGAGAAAGAAATACATATGTCGCAGTACTAATGAAGTCCCTCCCTCTGCTGTTATGCTGTTATGTACTATTCTCCCGCTTTATTCATCTCCCCCCAGCCCCCCAACTTAAGAATTATTGACCCACGTCTTCTAAGCATCTTAAGTTTCAGTTATACGGCCGTATGGTTTGTGTGTATTAGTATTGTGGTAGGCACCCCGCTACCCCCGTGCCTACCTCCGTGCCATAACTGGTGTAAACTGAAAGTGAAACAACATGCTTTAACCGTCTGATTCCCAACTTTTATGCTTCTGTTGTTCGCTGGAACCAAAACAGTTCGCACCCTACTTTCCAGTACCCTGGTCACCCAAGTTCTCGGTCATATTTTCTCCCATGGAAACACTCATTACCTCACGCTGTAGCCCAAACATTAGCGTGTGTGCTGTGGCTGATCTTACGCCTGTGCTGTGTGCGTCAACCTAAGTTGATGTGGCTCCAGCGAGATCAGTTCGGTGCGGCGCTACTTAATTATGATTGGCTGTTCTCACATCTGTCAAAACATGGACGAATAAATTCTACTGAAATTGTATCAAGAATGTCTCATATTTCTATCAAGGAAATGTTATATCACGATATATATCGTTATCGTTTTATCGCCCAGCCCTAATTTTAGGTAATTAAAAACATTTAACAGCTAATCAATTAATGTAATACATACTTAAAAATGAAAATAAATGTTACTTGAATCCCTACAGTATGCAAAAGTACAGTTAACAGAACAAATGACATCTGAGCTTTTACATCTCTAAGTAGCCGTTGACAGAGAACAGCTGTCTGTTTCTTGTAACTTGACATTTGATCATTGCTTCATTGCTGATGACTGCTCACTGGGTTAAGCATGCTGCATTTCACTGTTTTATGCTCATTCAATTACTGGGTAACAAAAACTGAGAGACTATAACTAAATTGTAGGGAGCTTGCATTAGGCCATACTAAAAGCATGGTAGAGAAGCAGGTGCTGACAGAACAGAGATTTACCAGCTGAGATTCAACAGAGATACGGAGCTGCATCTGTCCCGCTTCTCACCAGATGTTGACTGTAATGAACAGTTTCATTTGCTGAACAGAACAGGATGAAGTATAAAAGATTTAGCTCTTCTCCTGTTCAGTCATTTTAGTGTGGAGCTTTTTAAAAACAACCTGAATACATTCGTGTTGTTTTCCATGTAAGGCTTTCACCTTCAGCCAGCTGAATGTGGACACAGTCCTCTGCCTGGATAAATAATAGATGTGCTTTTTCACATGCTATAACCATATATATATATATATAAGTTTGCATTTGCATTCTTGCATAATAATCTGAGCACACCTCCATACTCTGAGAGTGTGTGTGTGCTCTTGGCTCCCTTAGAGCAGCACCTCCACCTGGGCTGCATTAGAGAGAGGAAGTGTCTTTACTGTCCTTTCACCAGGGCACACTCTCACGCACACTCACACACTAACCAGTACATGAACACACACACCTGACAGAGCCGGGGGCACGATCTGACCATCTCTCTGGGCGGCGGTGAGTAGAGGAAGCTCACCAAGGGCTAACGAGGGAGGATCAAAGAGCGCATTACCATGCCTCCCCTCTTCCTCTCCCCCTGTCTCTGTCTCCATTCCTCTCTTTACCGTTCACAAGCAATAAGAGGCCTGCCAGCCGCCTGTCCTTGTGCTTGTTAGACGGTGACAATAGGACGTGCCCTAAGCCAAAGGAAATGAATTATTTACCCCGTTCCCTCTTGAAGAAAGAAAAAGATTTCCTTTTCTTGTTTTACCATTGAACTCACGGCCCTTGTATTACACACACGCCTTGTTCTGCAGCTTCAGATGTTAAACGTTTGGAATAATTCTGTTCCCCGCTGTCGGCGAAGATATCCATCCTCAGCTTGTTTGAGGAACACGCACACACAAAAACCACATAAAACCATAACTATTGTGCGCATGCGAGTGTATACAAATATGTATCCACAGGCAATCAAATATATCTTTGCATACTTGGGTCTCAGCAGAAATCAGGGTGAACATACACAGGGCAAACAAGAGCATCAAGGTAAAGTGTGGGCAGTAGGGTGAAATTTCAAGTGTAGGTGTTGTCAGTGTTGTGTGTACTTTTGTGCGTGATAGTGTGTGGGTAGGAGGCTGCTTCTGACAAGCATACGCCTCCTAATTAATCTGATTATAAAGAGACAATTAAATCCACCATGAGACTTCATATCCCATGACCCCCGGCAGCGTGGCAAGACCCTGACTATCTAACGCTGCCCGCACCCAAGAGTTGACGAGAGCTGACAGTGGCTGACACAAGTGCATCTGAAAAATGTGTGTGTGTACTTGAAGCTACTTTCTGCACCGTACGATATGCCCTTGGTGAAGTGGCCTCTCTAATTATTTCACTTATTCCCACACATCCTCTCTTCTCTTCCTTTCCCAATCGCACTTTTCCTCATCATAATTCACGAAGAACACCCCTTCTTCTTCGTCCTCCTCCTCTTCCTCTCCGCTCTCTTCTCATCTGCCCACCCCTCCTTTTTTTCTGTCTCTGCTTATCTTTCTTCCTCCCCTGTCCACTGTCCTGACCCTGCCTCTGTTCTTAGGAGCCATAATGACTGTCTTTGAAACAAGAGGGAGTAATGGTCACCTTGATAATGATGATAGTTGTGTTGGTGAAGCTCAGAGAGTGCTGGGGGCGGAGCTTCGCCTGTCAGTGTGGGCTCACCTCACTTGCTCTCATGTCCAAATGTCACAGTACGAGCGGAAACTAGTGAACAGTAAAAACACAGATTGTTCTTTTCTTTCCCTTTCGCTCCTCTTTTCTTTCGTACTTTTCTTTCTTTTCCCTGCTGTTAGATCAATACTCGGAGACTCGGGGCCGACACAATGTGCTGCAGGCTACACTGGGGCCTATGTGGGCCCCAGACAATCCATCTCTATACACTTCTTCTGGTAGGGGACATGAAAGCGCCTTCATTAGCTGCACCAAAAGACTCATATATTTCTCACAGGGCATAAAAGGCCATTGTAAAAACGCCCTCTGTTCCCTTTCAAACATAAAACGTGTCAGACGGCACAAAAGGATTCCAGTCGTCACAGAGAGCGAGGATCATTACCGAACAAGTCAGCAGAGGAAAGAGAAGCAGGCTGTGCAAAGCGAGGGAGAAATGAGAGGAAATTGTGATTAGAGAAATACAGTGTAGGGAATGAAGTAAGAGTTTTGATGAGTAACCCAACAGAGGAGACTATGTGCAGTGTGAAGAGGGAAGAAACGAAGGGAGTGAAAGGAAGAAGGCAGAATATTTCCCGGTACATTCTGCTTCAGGTATCTCTGTGTCATTTTCTTTCTGACTATACCTGTGTGTACAAACCTTGAGGTAGGAGAGCATCTGTTCTAAACACTCCTTTCTGGAGTCCTTGGACAGATAATGACTGCACTGCTAGTCTATTATCAACCATTGAGCCTTGCATTCTGTTGTTCGAGCCACTTCCAAAAAGAGCCTCCACAATAGAGGCAGCTTTCTGGATTTCAATGGTCCCACACCCCCCTTCTCTGCAACTAACTGCAGGGAAACTGACCCCGCACATGACTGGCAAAGGAACTCAATTACTGGTAGGGTGCCAGGGTCAAAGCTATCCCAGTTTCAGATGCCAAAACTGGCATTGTTCAGGTAGCAAATCACTGTGCTTGTAGGGAGGTTGTCCCTTGCGAAATATACCAGGAATTCAGGCACATTAAGTTATCCAGAGACAAAGGAAGTGAAAAATGAGTCTTTGGATATTAATGCCGAGACCCCTGGCAAAAGAGGATGATTGAGATTAACCTTTGTTATGTGTTGTACAACAGACGACGCTATATCTCTTACACAAGCTCCCTTTTAATGATGAAACGTAGAGAGAAATGACCTCCCAATCAGCACCATTATCCAGTCCAAAATTCTTTTTAGCATTTTGCACAAAAGCAACTGAGTCAGCAGCCATGACCAAAATCAACAGTGGTTGATATTTATAAAAGGGTGGAACATAGAAAATGAAAGCTCAACAAAAGAGCTGAAATTTAAAAAAAAAAACAAAAAAACAAAACAGAAATACATGGATAAAACGACTGCATTAGATTTTTTTCGTCCTAGTGGTGAATTAGCCTACACATAGCACAACTGAATGCCACGTAAAAAAGAAAGTTTTGTTATAAGCCCACTGTTTTCATTACATAACATGGAGAATGACTGACTAAGAGTGGAAAAAATGCACAAAATTAATAAAAACATGTGATGCATTTGATTATGTCAATGTAGTGTTGTCCTGTTTAACTGTTGACTGAATATCCTTTGTTCCTATCTATTCAATAGCAGCTGAATGAAGCATTCATTAGATGTTTACTTTTCAGTTTTTCCACTAATTTTTTTTTTTTTAAATGAAATTTAAGGAAGTGGTTGGCCTCTTAAATAAAAGTAGTACTGATTATCTGTTAAGACTTTAAATCCCATGCTTTCTCCTTCTGTTCTTGATTGTGCTCATGTTTTTCACTCCACAAACTAAGTACGAAGCTGCTTCTTTGGATTGACCTATTTAGGAATTAGTGCACTGATAGGACCACAAAAACAACACTTCCAAGGGGGCGTCACGTAATGAAAAAAGTTGCCATATTTGTACTGGAGAGGATCAACTTGTCTGTACGGCTTAAAAGACTCATTACATTATTAAGCCACACTGCAGTGATTTGTTTTCAAGTACAACAAGGCTTGCTGTGCTCAACATTAACCACCCGTGTTGAGCTAAGGACGTGTGTGTGTGTGTGTGTGTGTGTGTGTGTGTGTGTGTGTGTGTGTGTGTGTGTGTGTGTGTGTCAGGATGGGGGGAGCAGCAGCTATCCCAGCGGACTTGTTCAAGATGGGAAGCCACTGGTGACCTGCGTAGGAAAGACTAGGGTATTAGTCCAACAGCAAAGATTACATGGTGCTTATGAGGCCAGGCTCCAGAGAGGGTACAGGGGGAGAACGTTAGAGGTGGGGCAGGAGGGGACGTACAGTAAAACACAAGAGGAAGCTCATACACTGACTTCACAGCTGTTCTATTACTGGGATGTGTGTGTGAGAGAGAGCAAAGTACTTCTGCTTATTAATATAATGTGGATGACAGATGATCTGCAATCACTGTATCATTAGTTACAACATGAAAACTGTGTTTAATGCTGATGAAGCATTTCAACAAATGCAAAGGCTAACAACTTTTGTTGTGTGATTAGAACATTAATAGTAATATACAAATACAGCACCAACTGCTGACATAGCAGTGATTATTTGTTCTTACCATAGCTTGAAATAGTTCCCACAAATAAATAATTCACTATATTAATGAATTTTAGAATGCATCTTTTTGTTTTTATGCTCCACACTACTGTACCATTACTACAATATGAAACATGTAAAAAATAATCATGGCTTGGTTATGCTTTGCAGAGGGTAATTCCAGTCAAATGACAGTTGAGTTGTTTTTAACTAAATCATATGCTCCCTGCCTGCATTGCCTATTGTTTAACTGCCCTCAAACTCCTTATAAATGTTTTGGGAATTGACTAGAAAAACTTTATGAACTTGAACAAACCTACATTGGAGAAGTATGTTTATCATAAGGAACTTCTGAACCATGAGCATGGAAAGTTATGGTTGTCTCCTCTTATTACAGTTATTACATGTTGTAATTAATGCATCATTACTTTAAAGTCCATTTAAATTCAGTCTTCATTGCTTACTCCATTCATTTGCAGAATGTCCACTGTCTGCTTTGGTAACAAGCTAGGTTTCATGTTGATGTTATCCAGAGGAAGATGATCCACTGGCAAGGCAAGACAGGAAAGAGCAGTGTGTCTGAAGTGGTGCAGGGCAGAGGTTCTTTTTGTGTTAATCTGTTTTTGGCCAAAACACAATCCAATGATCCACTTGCAATTGCCATATATTATCATCAATTCTCATCGCAGCTGAGGTTTACAAGAATATACACTATGAAATATTATTTTGAATGGGATTTTTAAGTTATCTTTAGGATTTTGGTATCATCTTACAAAATAATGATAAAAGTACAGACTTCTATCAAGTCAAATGTCATTACCAGGGTCAATTTGGCAAAACAGGGAATATGCAGAATATGCCACTGCACATATATTACAAATAATGAAATGTCTATTTAATACATTGTAAATCTGTGAATTATAATCATGAACTAACCCTTCCTGTCCTCACCAGTTTTTCCACCAGCTGTCTCTGTAATGATCTTACAGCAGGTAATTGTGTTGTTTAAGCAGCAACATGAAGCCTCACATTTGCACACAATTTTTGTTGAAACAACACAACTTTTAAAAGAAAAACGGGTGCAAGTAGACAAGAAATAATCTCATTTGTTGCAAATCAGCAGGTGTCCTTTCATTATCAAACCCCCACAAAAACAAAGCAATCCTTTTTATGTCAGTCTGTCCTGATCCAGTCAGTTGAAAAAAGCCTTTTAGAACTGTTAAGATAGCCGATCACACATTACCACAATGAAGTGTCTGGTCACCCAGCTGTACTATTTTCACATTTTTTGTGTCTTCCTCATTTTTTTTGTTGTTATTTTGTCAATAGGGCTTGTGTGCACTGCATTTACAAGGCCATGTGATGCAGAGGCACAACGCATCACGTGTCCTGCAACAGCCTTGACCAAAAAAAATTGCATTCCTCCCATCTAAAAGTGCCCTTTGGCTTGATAATATTTTACGTATGTCCTGTCATGTGCCTCTTATTATCATTTGAGTACATAGACCTCATAGCATATAATTCATTTGTTAAATCATATGTATTTAAAATTCAGTTCAGTCTTAAATATGTTGTTTGACTGCTTAAGCACAGCTTGACCGATGAGACTGTGAGTGTAGTTTATGTAAAGTGTGTCCAAGTGTATCTGAATGCTATGTTCAAAGTGTATGGAGGCATAGCTGATGGAGATAACTTATCTCTGGGAGTCGGTAAGGGAATACTTCTGTCACTTGGCTGGAGCATATAATTTCAGGTATATGCAGATTCTATCATGGGCCGAGCGGGCCACAAATACACAGGCTTATCAGGAGTTTGCAGGAGCCGCTTCTCCTACAGTGGGATCCACAAACACCTGTTGAAAAGAAGCGCAGCAGCTCCTGATCTCCGCACGATAAGTGGTGATGACGAACGGAGCAACCACCCCGAAGAGTTGGCCGTTTGGAGACACGTAGATCAGCCTCATGCCAACAAGCAAAAAAGACAGCAGAGCTTCTCATATGAAATGAGGTTCTGTTCCTTCGAGAAAGACAAGCAGGAGCCTCAGTGTGAGCACAATTTTGATGTATGGGCCACTGTTCTTTTTGGTTTTGTTTTAACTGGGGTGAAATGTTAAAAACCAGACTGGTCATGTTGAATCTTTGTGAAGATTAACGAGCGGAAAGCACATGTGCTCTGAGAGAGGTTCACCGTGATAATTACCAAGCACTCCCAGTTGCATCTGCCTCATGCTAACTGGTGGAAAGCCAACCGACAACATGCACCGAAAACAACAGTCCCTCTCTGCTGGCAGTGCTACCATTCACTCACTGTGGATTTTAAGCTGTCTCTCTCTCTCTCTTTCTCTCTGCCTTTTTCTCTCCCTCTCTCTGGCCCCATCTGTCTCTCTTCCTCTTTCATCTTTTCGTCTTCTGAATCTTTATCACATTTCCTTTTTTTGCTCCTAAGCTCTCTTTTTCTCCCCTCCTACTCTTGTTCCCACTCCTCTCTCCGTTCTCTCACTCCTTTCTTCACCCGAGGCCATGTGGTCCAGGCGAAGTAGCGGGGTGACAGAAGCCGGACCCTTTGGTGTCGCAAGTTCCTTATCTCACTTACGAGGTGCTGCCGTGCATGAGTGCTGTGTTTTTGTGTGTGTGTGCATGACACTGTTCTCGAGGGCAAAGTGAGGTGTGAGAGGATGATGCACTTGATACACTGTGAGGGAAGGAGGAAGACGTGAGGGGAAGGAGCAGAGGGAGGACTCAAAGAGGGAGGAGGGAGGGAGAAAGGAGGTGCGGGCCAGAACTATGCTGCTTGCGCTGAGTACGCCTCCTACTGGACCTTAGTTTAGCCATCAAAGAGTCATGTGACATACACAGCCAAGGATACGTAAGTCAATAAGTCTTTAATGGGCTTTTCTTGATTTTAAAACCATAGCAACTCACCACATTCAAACAATAAAATATCACACCACAATCTGATCACGCTTCTTTCGTTTTCTTGTTTACTGTATAATTGTGTGGTAAGATAAGGAAGATTTATACTATATGGAAACTCTAAATGGGTGACCTTGGATGTTAATACAGGAAGATATTACATAAGTTTTTCCTCCACAAGGAAAAAAGCAATATTACAGTACCATGCAAAAGTCTAGGCCACCTTTAGCTTTGTTGTTTTTGCAGGATTGAGGTGAGATTACATTTTTTTTTCTCTTTTCTTTAGATACAACGAGATAATACAGAACTTATGTACACAGCCTTAAAAGACTAACTAAGACTTAACTAAATGGGCTCTAAAGGTTGAAGTCACTATTTAGTGTGACTCTTGACCCCATGACAAGAAGCAGCACAAACAGTTAATAACATCTGACGTGTTGAAAGAAACCTGACATAAAACATCAGAAAACTGATGTAATAAATCTCATATTGTCCAAATCATTAAAAACAAGTTCAGTGCAAAGGAAGGTCACACTAAATACTACCTCTTTGGTTTATAGAAGCAGTTTTTTTTCCTGAAACTTTTGTTTTTATTGCCATACATACTTCACATATATCCAGACTGTATCTTTATACTGAGACTGAGAAATGCATGTGTGGTCACTATAACTTTATTAAAGCCACAAACCTAATGTTGGTCTCGAACTTTGCACAGTACTGTAAATTATACATGATTTGTATACATTTTGCAACTTATTTTTAATTTACTGAAATATATCAATGATTTTCCATGCTTGATAATCATACTAGTGTAAAATATTCCCACTAATATCCAGTACACAGAATTGAGGTATCAGTCTCAGTATTTAATCTGTGCATCTTGATTCTCAACTCCTGTAGAGATAAGCAGGTAAGCCTGTGGTTCACAGCTCTTCAACTGAGGCAAAAGACCTTTTCAACACTGATGTACACTGTGATTTGGAGTATAGCTATAGACATGCACATTCCCAAGAGGCAACATTGAAGAACTCGTTCTATGCTTTGTAGTATTGATCAAATTTTAGAAAGATGGTCTGAAAGGGTCTTTTGTAGCTCTGTTTTGGACCGTGTGGCCTAAGAGCACGAGAGGCTTATAGAGGCTGCAATCACAGAATCAAAATCTGTGACTTGAGGATTCAGTGTCAAATATTTTCAGGAGAAAATTCAGGTGGGACACCATAAGCTTTGTTCTGCAGTGAGGGTAAACAGAGCTCTACCTCTAAATCCTTCCAACGCAGGTTAAAGAGCTGGACACTGCCAAGGACTTAAACCCATCGTTCAGGTTGAGTTCACTGAGGTAGTTACTCTGCATTGGCGAGGTTCCAGGGGTGGATGAAATCGACTCAAAAGAGCTGAAGGCTAGTGATGTTGTTGAGGTATATGTTATTTTTTTCTTCCCTTTTTTTTTTTTTTATTTTTTTACATGGAGCTTGGTGACAATGTCCCTGGACTGAAAAACAGGGTTGGTGGTGGCCATTCATAAGAAAAGGGACAGACGGGCAAAGGCCAAGAATAGAGGAACACACTCCTCAGCCACCCTGATAAATGCAACACCAGGACACTGGAATGGAGGTTAAGAGCAAGAGTCAAGACTAAGATCCATGAGGAACAAATAAAAGTTCCATCCAGGTCATTGCACAGCGGGCTGAGTCTACACCCTTTCAGGGGCGTTTGGGGGGGCGGGGGGTAATATTGATCCTTTGCACGTTACGTCAGGCTCTGCTCGCGCCGCAAACGAGAGCCATGACGGACGGTGCAAGTGCCGGATTGCACACTGGTTGGCAAACTGGCTAATATAGAATTTGAATTGAACGTTCGCGTTTTTGTTTGTTTTTAACCGTGCTTTTCACCTACAGTGGTCGCAAACAACAGTTCCATCCTTCTTCACAGACACCCATGGTTTCAGCTGGGTTACAGACAGAGCCTGGACATGTTGGACCTGATATTACAGATAGAACAGGCTCTGTTTGTGTCCATAGCATATTAGCTCCACCAAATGCTAGCTAGGTGGTTAGACTGGGTTAACTACTGTGAGCTACTATGTTCCAGTGGCTGTCATAAGTAGCCTACAATATAAGCTCTGTTGTAGTGGCTGCCTTTTTTACCAACTACACTATGTTATATGAAATACTGTTATTGTCATTATGCTGTTCCATATGTTCTAGTGGTGGAACTGTACATATTACTGTGTGTAGATAGTAGAAAGGCAGACACTTCAACAACAAAGCTAATACTGTAGGCTACTTATGACAGCCACGAACATTATTACACAGTATTAGTTAATTAGAGCTGCTTTTGGTTACAGTCTATTTGACTTTGGATGGCATGCAGGGGGAAACATGTTAAAAACATACACAGCTAGCTAGCTAACGTTAGCTGTATCTTTCCTTTACCATTATGAGATACATTCCTCTGCCGTGAGCGCTGTACAGCGACTTGGCAATCTAACCTGAGACTAAGAACTGGTATCATCCAGACTTTTGTATGCTTATAGATCAGCACCTGTGTATGGAGACACTCCATTTAGAGCATAATGTTACAGATCGTGTGCATTAAACTCCGGTAGACTGAAGGATTTTGCTAGATCCATAAACACATCAGGAGGGAGAAGGGTCAGTAGCTAGCCCTGTTAGTGCTAGCTTCTCCAAATAGTGCTCTTTCTGCCGTCCAGTAAAGTTAGTCACTTCACAGGACAACTCCAAAACTTTATTTTCAGTGCTGGTAGCCATAATCTGTCGGTCATTCATTTGTTTGTTGTGTTGCTTTTGCCATCCACCATGGCGCTGAACCCTTAGTCACATGATAACTGTGATGTCAGTGCAAAGGGTCAATAGTCTACAGGTTTTTTGTAGACTTAATAGAGGGCTTACATCTGAGTTCTAAACGGGACTTGTGTGGGAGGTGCTCCCGGTGGCTTAGGGTGACTTCTGCATTTAAGGGCTCATTTATGCTCTAAGTTAAACACGCAGACAGATATGGACAGAGCGTTCTGTCCATCTTCTGCCTACATTCCAAACTTAATTCTGTCCGTTTTCTGGGAGCTTGCAGATGTGTACCCAGACGGAGAATACCGAACAGTACCACCAGGAACCGTGGAGGCAGTGTGGAGATTTGAAGAGAATAATTTACTGAAATGGCGGTACTTTTTATAGAGCAACTGCGAGTAAGTGGAAAAGCTACCGACATATTTATGGCAACTACCCTTCTAAATATTAACATTAATATCCACATTAGTAAAACCTCCTCTGTCAATGCAGTGTTTCCTGTGGAACTGATCTCTTGGTGTGGTGGTGTTGGCCGATTTCCCATCTACTTACAATACTATAAAGGGGGAGGGGCATGGGGTGGCACAGTACGTGCACCATGGACTGCAGAAGTGAAAGTCAAACTTAATGCTCATTTACCTTTTCCCTACCTCCTGAATCTTCGCAAACTTCCATTTGAGAACGCAGGACATTTGTCCTGGCCTATTATATGTTAAACATATGTACAATAAGTCTAATGCGACAGTGATGATTTTATGTATGAAATGTATGGTGTGGAGGCAAGGATTTTGCCATACATTCATATTTGTAGTTTTTCTGGACTTCAAGGCATAGTCACAATTAGACAAGCTTAAGTGAGTATTACAAGGTGGTTGGGCTTGTTCTCCAAGATGAGGGTAGAACTTATGAAATCTCAGAGAAAATATGTTTGGGCAAATAAGGATGTCCCCCGGGCTCACAACAGTTTGCTTGGGTAAGTATAAAATCATTTATTTCTTTATTTTTCATTTGTTGTATTTCTAGTTTTATTTTGAAAGGCTTATCTGTCCTATTATTTCAGTTCCTGCTCTTATGCATCTCCAACCCCATGAATACATACTTCCCTGCTGTCTTTGTTCTCTGATGGATTGTATTGTGTTTTCCTGGTATGTACTTGAGTCTGTTTTTTCATAGTGCTGTTTTTTCACAATCAAACTCTCTAAACACTGTCCGTCTGTTTCAAGTCTGCATTTGTGCCCATTCCTGCTTCCTGGTTTCCGAGACCTTGACAAGAGGTCTTCAACTGCTTCTTCCTCTCTGCAGCCTGTAGCTGACAGACAGAGCAGAATGGCTTGACTTTTGGACTCGAGCCCTTTTGTGTGCGGCACAGACGCCGAGCAGACATTGCACAGACGTTGCGTGGATGTGAAGGCCTTGGGTCGCCGCTACACTGTTATTAAAAACAGTGTGATAGCATGTGGGCTGTTCCCTCTCCTCTCCCTGTTTCTCCTCTCTCTTTTCTCTCCTTGAATGCAATCTATCGCTCCTCTTTTGCCCTGTTTTTAGTAATAGAGCTACCGCAATTTCTTTTTTACTGTTTACCACACCGGCATCTCTCACACAGCAAGCACGCTCAATGTACTTTACGAGAGTCGTCTCCAATAAACCATATCCTCCACCATAGGTTTCCCTCCCTGGTTATCTCATACACCTCTCCTATCTTCTTCTGCCACTTCCAAAACTTGCTTCTGTTCTTTGCTTGAGAAAAAAGAAAAAAAAAAAATCACTCAGCCTTGTTGTGAGGCTGCATCAGCTAACTTGGGCACCCACCACCCACCCGCAAATGGGAGACAAGTGTTTTTCAAAGACACTCTCTTGGAGGTCCTTGAGGAAGATGGCAACAAGGGTTTTCAAGTAAATCATGGACAAAAAAAACCTACAGTATCCATCATTCAGTGAAACGATGTGAAATGGAAAGCAATTTGAACCAAAGGATCTGTCTCTCTTGCTGCTCTTTGAAGTGAAAAGTGTTTAAAAACTGTCCCTGATTTGGACCTTCTGAAAATGTCATTGTGGATCTTTTCAGCTTTTATGAGCGTTTCACTCTTTATCCAATGATAAGAATGCACTTGTGTCTTCATATTCACGGACACATATATACTGTGTGTGTATATGTGTGTGTGTGTGTGTGTGTGTGTGTGTGTGTGTACATATATATATATATATATATATATATATATATATATATATATATATATATATATATATATATCACTTGCTTTTTTTGTCTGTTTAAGTTGCTGATATGTACTTGGACCAAGTGCTCACCAAGATTTTGACTGACACATACAATGGAAACTGTTTGTGATCTGTACTATTTGTGGAAGAGATATGAATGGCTTTCTCCAACAGAGGCAAAAATCCTCATTTCCTTCTCATTTCCCTCTCATTTTCCTGTTCACTTTTCCCCTGAGAGCACTGTAAAATGGGTTCTATTACAATACCCATCACAAGCTCCTTTTTAAAAAGTGGATACAGATGCACACACAGGTATTCAGAAGCCAAAACATTCACATTACAAAGACTTGACAGAAATGTGTGCACTCAGGCATAAATACTCATATACATAGGCAAATTGCATGCAAAATATTGAACCAAACATGAGCTGAAACAAAGTCACAAGTACACACTAGAAGCAGAAACAAGCAAGGAAGGCTGGACTCGGCTGGTCAGGACATGAGTCACTCAGTCTGTGATGTCAACAATAGGATGTTTCTTGATTTTGACTCACCAGTGTATTTGTTATCTCTGCCAGAAGTCCAAAAATACTGCCAGTGAGTGAGATAGGATGAGGCAACATTCAGTCAGATGTACTTTATCAGAACAATAACCATCACAAAGACACACAAGGCACAGTCAGTTTGAGAACAGGCTCAGAGGCAGACAGATCACAAATACATCAGCTAGTTAGCAAGGCAATCAAATTACTCAAGTGCGTTAGATAGTCACTGAATAAAGTGGGTAGTGAAGTCTTTAACTGCTTGTCTGATGAATTACCTCACAAGCTGCCTAATACAACCACCTCTGTTGCATTTTGTCTGAAAAAGGTGTGTTTTTAAAGAAATATTGCCCCAAGGTGTATGAAATTATCCTCATTTTCCCTGGATTCCCTTTAGAGTGGTTGGCTCATTCTACCCTTTTCAGTGGCCGTTCAAAACAGGTACAGTCTACTCTCGTTATACCGCCAACTTCCGTTCACGGCCAAATTGGCAGTATAGCGAAAATGGCGTTACAACGGGTTGCGTCCATAATGTGCATGTCTTTACTATATGATGTCTATGCTGCCTCCGTTAACCCGTTCTAATTGCGTTTCTAAATAAATCTTGATTCTGTTATGTTGTAAGGGATCATTTAAAGTGGGGAAACATTTTAAGCATTATTATACCGTGTCGGGAAATGACACCCCATCATCTTGAGGCTTTGGCTTAATCCCACGTCCTCTTCCCGACATCCTGACCTACTGAGTGTTCTGCGATAAATGAACGGTGGCCGTTCCGTAGACCTACTCGTAGCTTGTCGCGATCAGCGTCTGGCGCGTTTGTTTCAGTGCATTGTTAAAAATTTATATGTACTCGATGGCAATCACGCTGGCGGTATAACGGTCGGGAAATCAATGGTATAAGTGTTGTTTGTGCATGGAACTGGGCTGGCGGATGGCGATAGGCGGAAATGGCGGTAGCTAATGGAATATTGCATTGGGGATTTTTGTGCAATGGTTTTGGTCGGCGGTGAGCGAAAATGGCGGTATAACAGCGGGCGGTTTAACGAGAGTAGACTGTACATGCACTTTTGTTTTAAGATGTTCTCTGATAAAATGTGAGGTGGACTATGTTTAAAGCACACTGAGGGGTCATGTGTCAATCATTGCATTATGGGTGGCACCATTCCTGTTTGAGGCTGAGCTGATTCCTAGCATTTGCCTGGCTTTTGGGACAGGCGAGACAGGTGGAATCAGGAGGCATATCAAAGGTCTGTGCTCAATGGGACTCGTTACAGCATTGACAGGGACAGTAATACTTTACTCCAGCCAATCCCACCGGAAACCATTCTGCTGTCCACCTTCACAGCCCCTCTTGTCTTTTCCTCTGAGTAGTTTGTCCATTCTCTCTCTCTAGCCCCCTCTCTCTCTCTTCTGTCTTTGCTAGAAGGGGCACGTCAGATGTAAACAAAGCCCAATGCCAGCCACTAATTAAATAGATGAGCGGTATTAACATAACCTGAAAGCCCCAGCCAATTGTACCCCCCCCCCCCCTACTTTCCTTTAATACCCCTCCTCTTCATCCCTCCAACCATTTTTTGAATTTTTTTTTCTTGTTGTTGTGATCCGAGCAGTGAGCGCCAATTGTGGGCAGTGTAATTACCATTAGGACAGAAAAGCCTAGCATGTCTTTGATATGGTAATGATGCTTCATGTACACCCAGTACACCCTCAAACCCCCATCCCTAACCAATGCACATACACACCCATTCTATCACCTCCCTCTCCTGTAACCCCCTTGCCCGACTTTCCTACACACAAATACGCAAACACACATTTCCAAATAATCTCACCCATGAATATCAAGTAGGCCAACTCGTCAACACCTGATAGTGACGGCTGCAGTTTTGCGTGAACATAGAGGGAGCAAAAAAAAGACCGTATGGAGGGTGGATAAAGCAAGGGAGGGCATGGCTGGGGACAGTGGTGGGGTTCAAGCATAAGTGCCAAAATTACGCAGACAGTGTGGTGTGGGGAGGGGAGGTGATAAGACAAGAGGAAAGTGAAAAGACAAGATGAGGAAATTGTAACAAACAAGGGCAGGAGGTGGAAGGGCAGCAGACTGGGCTTGACAAGGCAGTGTGTATAACCTTAGTTATAGTCACATGCTAGCTGCATGACTGTCGGCTCCTGCTTTAATTATTAATTGCACTTGTCAGGCGTCATTAAGTCCTCTTTAGCATCTCAGCGTTGGTCTGACTGGACAAGAACACCCCCCACTGTGAACATTGTTCTACAGACATTTTCTTCTTCCAATTTTTCCCTTTTTGTTCATCCTTTTTTCCCCCAAACCTCGCCTTAGTCATGAAGACGTCTTCTTGTTCCCTGACGCCCCCACCTCTGTTTCTTGTCTCACTCTTTCTACTTGTATCCACCCTGTCCTCTGACTCCAGCTCTCTAGCTCTCCATCTTTCCTTTCTCTCCATCATCTCTCATCCTCACTGTCCAGGCTCTGGCCTCTAGCCTGCAGATGGAAGAGGAACAAACCGACTGCCCAGCTCCCTGCTGCCTCCCTCTCATCCTGACTACACACACCATCCCTCCAATGCCTCCATCAGTCCAAATCCCGAAGCTTTTCCCCTCAACACCACACGGCCCTGGCCAGCCGCACAAAATAGCCATGGACCTGGATCCCATGAACAAGAGAGAATGACAATTCTCATGGGGACATAATACACAATGTCAGATGCACACAGCGTCCTGTACATTCAGTGTCTTGCCTTTGTGGTGGTAAAAACCCGATGCCATTGGCTCTGTAACATAAAGCCAGTGCCAGATAAAGAAAAACTTGGATTCAACACAAAAATGACCCAATTAAACTTCAAAAAAAGATACTGTATACACACCATGTAATCACAATTGAACTAGTGCTGTAAACTAAAAAAACAGCCTAATTATTTATTGGAGAACGGATATACAGTGGCTTGTACTGCAGGTACTGGATGCTGGCAGCGTGTACCACATATGGTCTACAGCAGTATATTACACTGTCCATGTAGCCTACTGTGTGCATAAAAATTACACTAAATTTTATACTATTTTATATATTTCAACTTAAAATGTTTATTTACTGTACAAGAAACATTAATGAGCAAACACTTAACAGTAAGATGGTAAATAATGATTATTATCTGTCTTTTAATTACAGCAGTTGATAAATCAGTTAATCTATAAATGTCACAAAAAAAGGTCATCTTGACTTTTGCCAACAAGCATCTCCAAATTCAGTCATAATCACTTTATAATGATATAAACAGAGATTTTTTTTTCCATTTAAGTTAATTCTAAGGGACAGTGACAGGAAAGTTAGGAGAAAGAGATGGGATGATATGCAGCAAAGGTCCACAGCTGGGACTTTCAACCTAGGTCAGTGAAGAAGGCCTCAGCCAAAAAGGTGGGCCATCAGTGCACCTTAGAAAGAGTGAAAAAGTAAAGTAGTCTGTAAGTGATACTGATTCACTGATTTCACTAGTGTGCATAATCCACTTGTTTAGTTATCATTTCCTGTTAACGAGTCAATGTCTTCTGTACTCAGTCTGCTTCAGTACAGGGTCCTTGAGTCCATAAAACACATCTAGCTGACATTCTTCTACTTTCCATGTGATGATAAAGAGCAGAGGAAGTAGATGAAGTTGATTAGTAAAGTTACAAAGGAACGGCTCAAGTTAACACTAGTGCATCAGCAAAGTAATGCTAGTTCCCACAGCAACAGCCAAAACCAGATCTTTAAGGATTCCCTCGATATAGAATAAGGTTTTTATGAGGTGTGTAACATCCTCCCTCTTACTTTTTCATTTGCTGGCTCTTTATATGTGCAGTCCACTTCACGGGAAGAAAAGTAATGATTTATGTCAATGCAAACAACAGAGCAAGAAGTGAAGCCATGCACTGATGTAAACAGACCAGGAGCTTGAAGAATATTTGACACTTAAAATCATGATCTACTGTAAATGAAACACTGACTATGGGAAATTGCTCCAATCACTATATTTGAATTGAATAAATTAATTCAGCCCCTTCTGAAACTGGTGCCTCACAAAAGAAAAAAGTTATAACAAACCAGGATAAAGGCTCAGCCGACGTTGGCTGTTTCAACCCAGATATGAGTTTTACGGCACCATGACATCAGATTTAGTACTTGACAAAGTGATTCAGCAGCAGAACAGTATATTAATGATACTTAATCAAGTAGGCTACCAATTATGTGATTTAATTTTACTTTCAGTATCATCCTTTTTTCTCTTTATGTAAAACACATTCTTTCGAAGTAGTCAGGATGGTAAATGAGACAACAAAGGCGACTATTTTTACATTTCTGTTGTAGTTATGCTGATTACCTTATTTTGGAAAGGTATGGGAAAATTCCTCTCTAACACAACATATAAAAGCATAATTGTCACATGTCTCATATCATTTCTGCACAGCTATGATGCAGAGAAAGAGGAGTCGGAGGTGAGGGCGGGTGAAGGTAGGCAGGCATCACTGTTCTCCCACTCCCTTGTCCCGCCGGCTCCCCAGTGGGCCACAGAGAGCAGAGGGAGCCCCGGCCGATCAGAGGGGGGTCCAGATGGACTGAGAGACACACACACAAACATGCACATACACACACACGCATACGCACACTCACTCAGTCACTCACATGTCATATGTTATCCCATCTGCACCGTCACCAAGCTGCCTGTAACCCCAGGGCCTTGCGGGGAAAACGAAAGACACATTCACACAAACACACGCACGCACACACACACACACACACACACACACACACAGGATGTACATGCATGCGAACACAGTCACATAAAAAGGTTACAAAATGTGTGACTGTGTACACATACATACACACAGCAGAGGTGTTCCCAGTGTGTTATTGGAGGTGAAGATAACTGCAGCCCTTCTTGTTCGCTTGAGTGGGCACCAGTGATGTAGCAGCCATACACACTAACACACACACTGCTATGCACACACACACATCCTCTCCAATATGACTATTTTCACATGAGTGGCAAAGCTATTCTATAGGTAAACAGTGTAGTGTCCACCATGTGTGTTTTATCCTATAGAGGCTGACAGACACTGAATCCATAAAAACACAACCAGTTTCTTATTCACTGGCAACAGTTAAATGACTGATTGAAATGTTGATGCTGTTGTGTTGTTACTATATTGCCATTTTACATGTGACAAAAGTGGTGTTGTGTAGAACTGCAACTGTCTTCAATACAATGAACAAAACGATAAAACTCTGTGTAGGTACTTGGTTTTCGGATAAGATGAGAAATAAGTTTTGGTTGAATTTTATCACTCATCTTTCTTTTCTTTTTCAAAAATGTGGCTGAACTGTGTAATATTTTATTCCATGAACACCTTGATTGAAATAAAACATTGATAAAAAATATTTGAAATTTTTCAACAGGAGCAGCAATAACAAACTCAAGGTTTTTATTACTCAGTGCCAGTGTCAGATCAGACACCAGAAAAAAATATTTTAGATTAGATTTTTTTTTTTTCACATTTCAGGAGCTTGTTAAAAAACTCAGTGACTATTTGGGTATTACTAAGAAATTACATTAAAACAGTGTCTTTCAACCTTGGGGTCGGGACCCCACAGGGGGTCACATGGAATTCAAATGGGGTCGCCTGAAATTTCTAGTAATTGATAAAAATAAAAACTTACAAATAAAAAATATATGGTGAATTGAGAGAGACGATCCCAATCCATTAAAGACATGACAAACTGAAGCTGAAACTAAAGCACTGTGGTTCTGTTTATCTTTCAAATGTTCATTGTGGTCAGTTTCAGATGCTGCAGCTCTTTCATAATTCATAGTTTGAGTTATTGTTTGTTCAGTATTAATTATCAGCCTTGTAAATCCAAGCTGGACTGACTGTACATATCCTGACCAAGGAAAATAAAATTCCAACTTTGTGCAGCAATCTCCACCTGGCTTTTCTGCCTCCGTCCATAATAATATACATTACATAGACTAAGTGTCATCTACAATTAACATTTATTTGCAACATAGTATAACAAACTATTACATGATCAAAAACAAATTAATTTTAGCAAAAAAAATAAAAAAGTCTCCATTTTGAATGTCTGGGGTCGCCAGAAATTTGTGATGTTAAAATGGGGTCAAGAGCCAAAAAAAGATTGGGAACTACTGGATTAAAACAACTGACAAATGATGTGTGTTGCAAGCAAGAGAAACCTATGAAAAGGAGTGAATTTAAAAAATCATCAGGGAAATCTCCAATTCCAGCATGTTCAAATCAATCTCAAAGAAAAATAAACTAAAAGGGCCTTAAAATAATTTACTTGCCTGAAACAAAACATGCACTTGCACACAGGCCTTTGTCTAACAGAATGAGACCAGTAATCTTTCCTCCACTTATCTTGGACGTGTCAGCTAAATGGGAAGTGAAAAGTCAAATATGAGATGTCACATTTAGTTTACCTCCCTGCCTACTCATTCCATGCCTCCCTCTAACCCTCTCTCCTTCCATCCGTTCACTGTTTTGTTGTGCACATCTCTATTTGATTGCATCTCCCTCTGCCTCGACATGACGCTCACACAATACACACTCCGCTCCCATCTGGGTGATGGTGGTGTATCGGCATGTTGAGTTAATGGATTTTATACAGAGCATGGAGCGTTTAATCTGAGCGTGGAGTAAGGGGGTCTTAAGAGACTGACAAAGAGAGACAGGGATAGAGAGAGGAACGAGGAAGACAACGGGAAGCGCACACGGGTTTAGGATGTAATCCTTCAAACCATCCAGTGTTGCTCTAATCACACTTAGTCAATAAAAACTATTTCATAGACGCAAGATGTAATTTTATTTATGTCTGACATGTGGCCATATAGCAACATACTGGTGAAAATGTCACTCGTCTTTGTACTGAAAACCTAGCGACTGAAAAACCTTCTTGTTTAGACAGGCTTTTTGTTAAGGGTGGGATGGGGGGGTTATCACATTTTGCTTTTATGCTTGTGTCTGTGTATGTAGCTGTATTTTACTTCTGATTTCATTGTAAAGCCTTTTGTGAAACCTCTCTGCAAAAAGTGCTATATAAATAAACTTTATATATATATATATATATATATATATATATATATATATATATAATTTTTTTTTTTTTTTTAATTCCCTCATGACATGACATCTGACTGTGAGACAACGCATCAATTTTATGTAGGACTTTGCATGAACCACAATGACTACCAAGTTTCATAAAAGAACCGCTGTAGCCTCAAATGAGCCATAAATTGCATGAAAACCCACAGTTTCATGAAAAATGTATCTTTATCTATCCTAGTTTGCCGCAATTTGTGTGTGAAAAGTCAATGGCCCACCACTACTTCACAAACTCTGTTGTAATCCCCAAAGAAGAAACATGGACACTGATTGGAAATCACATGAAAGCAAACTGATAATTAATTAGGTCAATATGTTACCACCACAGGCATAACAGGACTTAATAGTGTCTTGTTTTAATGCTTTTAAGTTGTGGCTTACTTGCACTTTTGAGCAATTGTCTCAAACTTGGTTAATTACATAACACACTACTTTGCAGGTGTAAAAATCACTGCACTGCATTGAAAAGTCCCTCTAGAGACTCAGACTAACGGGAAATTGCAGTAAAGAGTTTAATTGTAGAAATGAGAACACCCGGAGGTATAAATTCTTTCTCCAGCACTCTGGAGAGCGTTTTCTTTGTTCCTGTCGGTGGGAGAGATAACAATTCCTCCCACCGTTAACTACCTACCTGCCTTCCTGCTGACCGGGTTTTGTTGTGTTTTCTTGTGTTTTGTTGTTGCTAATAGGCCTAATTGGCCATAACCCAGGCACCCAGAGAGGGAGGGAGGTAATGAAAGTACCTGCTCTGTTCTTCTTCTCTGTTCTCTGTCTCACTTTCTCTTCAAGGAGAGAGAATTCCACAGAGAAACACCAAACATATTAAGTTAGGGTGCAAGCTCAGACAGTCAAGAGGCTTGGAGCTCTTTATGCACATACAAACACATACATAAACTTACAGTACATGCACAGGTACGGGGGGAAAAGGTGGGAGGGGAGAAGCAAAAAAAGAGCAGGTACATGAGAAAGGGGAAAAAGAGAAAGGAAGGCGTGAACGTCTGTGCAGTTTCCCCGAGAGCGAAGAACAAAGCCAGGTTATGTTTATGGATGATGATCTTTAAAGGCCTGGCGTTTACGGAGCAGCACTTTGATACTAAAAAGACCCTTGATTATCACTCAGGCTATAGAATGCGTGCTCTTGATGTTTAATTGATGTGGCTGTTTGGTGACGGTTAAATACGTCACGTTGGTGTTTTGATCTCCATACCATGCCATATCATATACTGTAGCAGGAGAAAGCCATTGATGTGGGATTCATTTGTTCTGTGCCTGAAGTAGTGATCCCCTATTTGATCTGTGTGCACATGGTTAATCTTTTGACATTACAGTTCATTTTGTATGTGTGTATATATATATATATGGGTCAAACATTCCTGCTCATTGCTTGATTTTACATTTCTACTCCCCAAAACAAAGTCAAAACATGCAGTCTGTAATACATTTGCAGAAAATATAAGCATTGTGCCACTGAGCATGCACCGCACTACAGTAAATGTAGACCACGTACAAATCATATGAATCATCGTGTGTTGTGCTCCTCTGAGATACAGGCAGTAAAACCGCCCTGAATGCACTCTGAGGGAATACTATGAGAACAGTATGTTAGTGGGCAGACTGCTTGTAGTGGTGTGTGTGTCTGTGAGTGTGTGTGTGTTTGGAGCAATGGGACCTGAAGGAACACCGCGAGGACAATCTGTCGCCCCTCCGCCTGGGCCCTGGGTGACAGATGATGTTCTCCCACTGCTGTGCTGTGTGTGTGTCTGTATGGATGTGTGTGTGTGTGTGTGTGTGTGTGTGTGTTTGGCGGCTGATGGTATGGGAACAGCTTGCCACAATAATAATAGCTTTATTCCAGCCATATTGTCAAAGGTTTCAGATGTTTCAGCTTAAAGGGTTACAGAGACTGCCCTCATCCTGTTTCTGCGAGCTTCAACACTGCTGGGGTGTCCTTGAGCAAAGCATAGAATCCCTACCAGCACCACCTGAAAAGAGCTGTGGCATCCAAAAAAAAGAGGGTTTTTGCCTTTGTTTTCCATGAACAGAGTTGAGGGGGGGGGCGCTTTCCAGAGGCCTATAAGAGCCAGACGTCCAGCTCAGGTGTCAAGACAATTTGTATCCTTCTAAAGTGTGATAACACAGGTTTCAAATAACAAAGCGCAAATACTTAGTTACTTTACTTAAGTAGAAACTTTGATTATCTATACTTTACTGGAGTAATTATTTTTCAGCCGACATTTACTTCGACTCTTTACATTTTCACACAATTATCTGTACTTTCTAGTCCTTACATTTTTAAAATAGCCTTGTTATTTTCTATTTCATTTCAGCTTGTCATCATTAAAATTAAAAAAAAAAAAAATCCAGATAAATGGCTCCATTTGGATACAGTGAATTTGACTGTGGTTAGATTAGAAGTATAAACATATACCATTCCAACACCCTATTGGTTTCAAGGTTCAAGGTGACTTTATTTATACCCGTGGGTAGATTTGTTTTGCAGCAAGCTCTCGCTCACTGTTTGTATGCGATCCATCACATCCGACTTTTTGCACCATTCCAATACTTATATTCAACAAGTCATCATATCTTCCGCTCCATGAAACACATGTTAATGCTCAGTAGGACACGTATATGGTTCTTAAATACATATATTTGCATTGAACTAAAATGCGTTCATTTTCAATGGGGATATATGCAGCTGAAACAGGTAGACTAGTGCATCCCAAATGTTTCAATATTAACATTTTAATCTAACATTATAGTCATTATGGCCTTTAGAAACATGTTTTTTTGGGGAGGTGGGGTGGTGTACTATAGACCCCCGTGGAACCACCTAAGCTTTTGTCCTAATGGCATTTTGTTTCCTTACATTTACTTTTATACTTTAAGTAGCTTTGAAACCAGTACTTTTACACTTTACCTTGAGTAAAAAGCTTGAGTTGATACTTCAACTTCTATAGAGGTCTTTTTAAACCCTAGTATCTATACTTTTACCTGAGTAATGAATGGGAATACTTTGGACACCTCTGGATAACAATATATATATATAATTTACACATCTCCATTACAAACAACTGTGTGTGATAAATAACTCTTAGATTCACATATATTAACTGTGCAGCTTGACAACCTTATAGAGACACCAAACAAATGGCAATATAATTACCAAGAGAAACTAATTATTGCTGCTATCATATTTCTGCCATCATAACAATATCATGACCTTTTAAAGAATAGCCATATGTGGATATAAGATTCTCCTATCTAGCAGCTGCTCGTTGTATACTGGAAAATCCTTGGATATTAATACAGTCTGTTATCAAGGCCTCTATCCTTTTTTTCTCTGAAGCAACTGAACATGGAGCATCACTGCAATAAAATTTGTGGAAAATGAGGTTTTAGTTTTCAAAATGCTTCACACAGCACCTTCAAAAACAGCTTATTAGTTTTCATAAAATACCCCACCCCAATCTTCCATTTTCATTTGCTGTATCTGAGTTTTGCATGGCTATAGTGACCAGTCCCCGTAGCATTACTCACTATTGTATTTACAGTGAAACCCAAGGATAAACTCACCCTTTGTTACCAAGCACTTAAGAGCTGACGTGTGGTGTATACACTCCACAGAGTGGGGGTGGTTTGTGTATGCATGTGTGTATGTGTGCACTAATTCTTATGTGTATTTCAGACAGCCGTTTGTCTCTTAAACTCAAACAAAAGAGTGTACATCCTCGATCACAGCTTTATCTGTTTATGCCATCAGCTCCTCAGCACCCACATGCCTGTAAACACACCAACCCACCCACTGTGTGTCACACACATTACAAAAAGTAAGCATTCAGGTGGGGGCCAGTCCCCCATCTCTTTGAAACTACACATTTCTGGTGGAGAGGAAAGTTCATGTCTAAAGTGTATGACTTTGAATCATGTCCCAGTTTGGTCCGGACTGGAATCTCAATGGAACAAAAGCGCGTTTACACACGGCACCACCACCTGAAATTATACAGTACCTATATGATATTAATCATTTTGTAGAAATATGAAACAAATACACCAAGACAGTCTCTGCCTCTGATACATTTGACCTCAATATTTGAAAATGAGATTTTTTTTAGAAAATTATTAATAAAGGTAAAACTCACTACAAGCCTGGTCATGTTGAATCTGAAAGGACATCTTCAACAGCTCAGAACAGACCAAAGAAAGAGACCGTTACGATGACATCTCCTCTGCAAATTTGGGGTATGTCGTCTCCCTATTTATGAGTTTTCACAGTATGATGCTTGAACAGTTTTACCACAATCTGTAACTTACATGACTGGTAAAATTATCTATTAAATTAACAAACATGGCATAATTCAAACAGGATCAAAAAACAGCTCGTCTGTCACCATTGACTCAAATGTATTTTTAAGTAAGGTCTCAAATGGCACAACGGGAAGAGGGGGACTACGGCTCTTTAATCTCTGTCAGTTGACACTAAGTTTTCTCTAACTGTTGCCTTGAGACTGATTGTGATCTACAAATGTACTACAAGACAGTATTGGCGTGGGCCACAGTGAAGTTGTGAATGATGGAACAGGAAGTGACTTGTTTCCAGAGTCTTCACAAACTCCAAAGCTCCATTAATCCAACTTGAATTGACACATGAATTAACTCATAAGGACCCAGTGTGACTTTTGTGGCAGTTCCCAAACGATTTTTTCTCTCTATTGATCCACTCCCAAGTGATTTATTATAATATTATCATCTGAATTTAGCATTTTTTCCAGTGAAAATAATCTATTTCCTACATCTAATTGACTGATCATCTAGATCAGGGGTCTCAAACTCAGATCCTCGAGGGCCGGTATCCTGCATGTTTTGGATGTATCCCTCTTCCAACACACCTGATTCAAATGATAAGCCTATTATCAAGCTCTGCAGAAGCCTGATAACGACCGTCAGGTGTGCTGGAGGAGGGAAACAACTAAAACATGCAGGATACCGGCCCTCGAGGATCTGAGTTTGAGACCCCTGATCTAGATGTTCATAAAAGCTCAAAGTAAAGTCAAAGGTTATTGTATCAAAACAGAAAAAACTGATGAAAAGGTGACTTTTTCAGGAAAATATAGCATTAACTGGACATAAACATAAAGTGTTTCCATCCACTGTCATTGATCCAACTCCATGGGTTTTGCTGGTGAATCAGTGTTGTAGAAGATGACAGTGTTTTCACGTTCACTACAGAGCCTCTGAACGTCCAAATGGGTCATAGATGATGACCATGAAAAGACGACAAACTGCATTTTACACCAAATATTTACATATATATTGATAAGATTAGTGGATCAACAGTTTAGATCAGTAGATACTTTTGGTCGACAGTGGCTGTTTGGGTCTTTATGAGTAAAGAATATTCCTTATATGGCATCCATAATCCTCAGATTCATATCTATGTCACAGAATGAGGAAAATGTCCAAAGGCTACAGTGTAGGTGAGTGATTCAAAGAGTGTGCCACTGTCCTATCAGCTCAACGCTTGCTGCTAACCCAGAAGTTGTACAGAAAACCAGCGGACAACAAAGTGACCCAGCAGTGGGGCCGATGACCCGGTTAGCAGAGCCCCTCAGTACCCCAGTTTCACTCAACTAACAAGACAACTGGACTTGATGGAAACTGCATCAAAGCCAAGGGCTCCATTCTGAGGCTGCCTGCTTGGCCTTGTTTCCTGGACAGAGCAGAGTAGCAAAACCCATATGTCAGACAATATAATGCCCTGTGAAGCATACCACTCTAGTGTTATCTGACAGAAAGGAGGGGGGAAAAAAGCACAACCACACACATGCACATACCCACAATCTGATTTGAGGACAGGACTTTCTGGATGGCCGCTCTGGCAGATGAAGAGACAGCAGTGACACAGAGTCTGTTTCAGTCAAGTGTCTGTGTTTATGTATGTGTGTACATGTACTCATGTTCCCCACTGAAAATGTTTACATACATTTGTTTGCATCTAAAAGTTTGTGTATGCATGCGAGTCCCATTATGGGTGAGCGTATGTATGCAAGCATGCTTCGTATATATACGTTTGTGTGTTTTGACAGATTAGGGAGGAGGTCGGTGCTCTCAGCTGGCCTGGCATTGTTACTAGGGTAAACTCGCCCCATCTCTCACCCTCATGTAAACACATACACACACTTCTCGTGCCATCTCCCTCTCTTGTCCAGATGGCATGTGGATCTTGTCTTTTTTATTCTGTCCTCTCGGTCCCTCAGTACAGAGTCTCTAGGCTGGCAGGAATCATATGTCCAAAGTAAAGTGACCTATCTCACGCCTCACTGTGTCTCAGTCTGTCACTTACCTTTCTCCCAGTCTTTCTTTCAACTATCACTTTCAGTGTTAGTGCTAGCTCACAGCTGCAAATACAGCATTTCTTGTACAGTTTATATTTGGACATATAGTCTTGGGGAAGCAAGACGTAACACACTGACCACAGGGCATTTTCAGTCCCAAAAATGAGGTTTGATGCTCCAAGAGTTGAGGCTCCATATGTCTCTTTTGTCTCAGCTGTCCTTTGCTCTGCCCATCTCTTCCCAAACAAACAATCCCACTCTCCCTGCCCTCCATATGCTCTTTCTGACCACATACTTTTCTGCCCCTCTCATCCCCCATTCAACATGTCCAAGTTCTACCCTATTAGATCAGAAAATAATGAGAACTGAACCATAACAAGACCTTTCTATTAACAGACTCTACATGAGGACTGATCATAAAAGGACAGTATTAGGTGAGCATCCATTCAACTACCATACTGTTGTATTTGAGTATACTTGGTAACAGTACTATATATTATTTTCTATTGTGAATTCACATCTGTGTTTTCCAATTTGTTCTTACTCAAAGTGTATTAACGTTCTTCCACATTCAGACACAAGTTTCTCTTGTAGCTCATTCAGTATGTTGTTTGAGTTTCAGTATGCATTGCGGAGTTTGCAGTTACCTGCTAAAAAGGGTAGGTTTCTTCTGCACTGAGTTATTAGGTTTAATGATCAGATCTACACCTGCCTGGCAATACAAATATGTAAGTAAACTAGAAGCACTCGGAGAGCGCATACCTCCGCCAAGGCTGATCAGTGGGCCCCCCCGTGGGCCCCCCACCCCCGATCACCCCCAAAAGTTAATCATTTCTTCCTTATCCCATTTCCAACAAACCCTGAAAATTTCATCAAAATCTGTCCATAACTTTTTGAGTTATGTTGCACACTAACGGACAGACAAACAAACAGACAAACAAACCCTGGCAAAAACATAACCTCCTTGGCGGAGGTAATAAAAATAATTCAGAATACTTCATTGGACTGCCTTCAGTTTGATTACGGGTAACATTCACTTTGTCATTGTTTGGGAATAGCAATGTCACTATACAAACATTTATTTTTCTGTCCATAGTTTATTTATTCAGTTTTGACCAAGATCTTGTATCAATGACGGGAGAGTCACATCGCTGTGTAAAATATTCTCCAGCACACTCTACATATTCTCAATAGGGTTCAGGTCTGGACTCTGGGGTGGTCAATCCATGCGTGAAAATGACAACTCATATTCCTTAAACTACTCTTTCACAATCTGACCCTGATGAATCCTGGTTTTGTCATCTTGAAATTTGTTTTTGTCATCATCAAAGAAAAAATCCACTGATGTTTATACCTGGGGCCCCATGTATAAAGTGTGCGTACGCACAAAAACCTGACGTACGCCCTTTTCCACGCTCATGTTCAGATGTATAAAGAGTGAAATGACCGTGGAAATGTGCGGTCCTCCATGCCAAGTCCATACCTGGCGTACACACGTTTCTAGTGCTTTTGAACCACTGGCGACACTTAGAGGTGATACTGGGAAACTGTTAGTAATGTGACAAAGGTCATTCCTCCGATTGATGGGCACATCAGAGATACACAGATGAACAATGAACACACCGGCACGTCATCTTACTGCCAGAGCAGCACATCCACCCACCAGAACTAGACCCTGGACCCATCAATGCCAATCCTGTCCGAGAGGACATTCAGCAACAACCATATAAAGAGACAAGGACACAAAATTCACTGGCTGATAAATGCATTTAATGTAGTGTTCATTTCTGTTCGAACATTTATAAGTCGGTCCAGTCGCTCATTGACGCCACCGATTGTTCTCATGATGTCCTCTTGTGACTCGGGTGAGTACAGACCCATGCAGGTCAGATGGGCAACTGCAGTTGGCTATTGGACCGGAGGATCAGCTAACGCTGGGGAGGCAAGAGGAAGCCTCTGTGACAGGAGGCTGATACTGCGTCTCACTGTCTTCTGTGTCATTGTTGAAAAATAATAATTTGAGTAATTAAAAATGAGTCAAAGTCTTTGATTTCCTCCTTGATATCCTGACATGATTACACATGAACCTTTATCTTGTTTGGCTGTGATGAGACTGTTGTATAACCCGTAGAATGAACTAATGCGTGAGTTACACAAATATTAAATATATATTTACCTTGGGGGTGATCCACGTCAGCCCTGTGAGAAAAGTGTCACCCACAACAGCGGCGACTCTGCTCAAACGGGCTGAGTTCGTCCTCTTTTCTCCTTCCGCCTGTTTTGGCCTCTGCTTCGCGTCCATCTTGACATCATCATCTGATCATACAGAGTGGGGAATCCCAGAGGGAATTCCACCTGCAGACCCCGTTTATGCTGATTTGCATATTTAAATGTAGGAGTGGAGAGGGAGGAGTCAGGTACTCCAACATATGCGGTCAATTCCATGCTGATTGGGATGTATAAAGGAAATGTACTTGGATTCGGGTGTACGCTCAGTTTTATTCATCTGGATTTTTTTGTGCATACGGACTTTTCTGGATTTAAGTGTACGCCAGGTTTCAGTATGAAATCCGCTCAAGTTTTTATACATGAGGCCCCTGGTCATTCAGTACATTCAGGTAGTCAGCTGACCTAATTTTATGGACACATAACATTGCTGAACCTAGACCTGACCAACCGAAGTAACCCCAGATCATAACACTGCCTCCACAGACTTGCACTGTAGGCACTAGGCATCATGGGTAATCACTTCATCTGCCTCTCTTTCTTACTCTGATGCAGCTATCACTCTGGAACATGGTCAATTAGGACTCATCAGACCACATGACGTATTTCCTTTGAAACATAGTCCATCTTTATGCTCTCTATCAAACTGATGGTTAGTTAAGAAATAAGAAGCTACTCACTGCATCACTTAAAGAACTTATCTCCAGTTGAAACATATTCTGTAGCAAATATCCGATGAAAGGATCTGACCTCTTTGCTGAGTTAAATTCAGTTGGCTTTCTTTTTTTTTTTTTTTTTTTTGGGGGGGGGGGGGGTATAAGTCTGTAACAGAACACAGAAATTGTTATTTTAATGGCGCTTTTAACTAACTGTCTTCTTACTGCGGCCCCTTTGTGAAAAGTCTTGGTGTTTCTATTGATTCTGCTTTTAAACTTGATAAACAAATTAGCTCTGTGGCTTAGACTTTTAGCTAAAGCTAAGCCCTACTTGCCCCCCAGTCAGATGGAAAAACTTGTGCATGCTCCGATTACATCTTTTTTAAACTACTGTACTCTACTGGCTGCCTGTTGATTCTAGAATCTAGTTCAAAATTTTACTCTTTGTTTTTAAATCTCTGCATGGACTTGCATCTCCCTATTTATCTGAACTGTGCAGTTGCTCCTGGAATGTCCCAGGTCTAGCCTCAAGACCAGAGGGGACAGGGCTTCTGCAGTTGCTGGTCCTAAACTCTGGAACTCTCTCCCCCTTAACATTAGAGCTGCTACTTCCGTTGAGAGTTTCAAATCGCTGCTTAGAACTCACTTTTTTGCACTGACTTTTAATATGAACTGAGCTGGACATTTTACTGTTATCTTATGCTGTGTTTCCACTACGTGGAACCAACTCGACTCAACTCAGGTACCAGATACTATTCCTGCAGACCGTTTCTATTACAGGATACTACCAACTTTAGAGTACCTGGACATCATAGTGATGTGGCACATAACTTCCGTAATGTCTGCTCAGAGATTTGCTGATAAACTCGCTCGTTGTATGTTGCCTGGTCAAGCTCACGGTGAATTTTTTCATCAGCCACCAAGGACAGAAATGTCTGAACCTCCTCAACCAACCACGGTATAGTTTTGCGGGCTGTCATCATGTGGATTGACCTACCACTACTCTAACTTTACTGTAAACTTCCGAATCTGTTTTTTTTTAAATGGAGGGTCACATGTTGATGACGCAGCATTCGAGTTTTAAATTATTGTCTTTAGTGTTCATTTTTAATGTTTTAATATTTTAATGCATGAACCATGTGTCAATATTGTTTTATTCTATTTATTGTCTTTTATTTATATTCTGTTTCATGATTATGTCCCCCCCCCGATCACCACCAACATTTAATCATTTGTTCCTTGTGTCAGTATCAACATTTCCTGAAATTTTCATCCAAATCCGTTCATAACTTTTTGAGTTATCTTGCACACGGACAGACAGACAAACAAACCAACGCCGGCAAAAACCTAACCTCTTGGTGGAAGAAATAAACCTTGACCATGATGAATGAACCACAAAATCTTGAATATATACAGGGGTTGGACAAAATAATGGAAACACCTTAAAAAATCAACAACATATAATTTAATATGGTGTAGGTCCACCTTTTGCGGCAATTACAGCCTCAATTCTCTGAGGTATTGATTCATACAACTTGTGAATTGTTTCCAAAGGAATTTTAAGCCATTCTTCAGTTAGAATACCCTCCAACTCTTTTACAGACGATGGCGGTGGAAATCAACGTCTTACTTGAATCTCTACAACTGACCATAAATGCTCAATAATGTTGAGGTCTGGGGACTGTGTCGGCCATACGAGATGCTCAACTTCATTAGAATGTTCCTCATGCCATTCTTTAACAATTCTAGCTGTATGGATTGGGGCATTATCATCTTGAGGTGAGGGTGTTTCCATTATTTTGTCCAACCCCTGTAGTTGACCGCTTTAAATACCTTGATAGACTGATTCAGCTCATACTTCTCAAGTAAAGATGCATGTCTGTTGTTAATACTATCTGACAATATCAGACAACATGACTATAGAAGGGGACTCAAAAACTTGTGAAGCTAATTCACTTTTCTCATTCTGAAGAAAATACAGATGTTAAACATATTGCAAATAAATAAGCTGATTTTTGTCTGTGAAAAAGTTCCTCTAATTCACACTTTCTCTTTGTGAATGTCTTAAGCTAAAACTGCTGTTATTCATCCACATAAATCACATCACTCTCATCCCTTCAGCTCAACACAAACCAACCTGCCCCTGTATGTAGATGTACAGATATGATGTTTACTGGTTGTTCACTGGCCCCACAGAGGCCAGCTGAGAATGCCGATTGGCTGAATGCTGACTGTGTAGTCATGGAAACTGACTTGAGCCCTGTGTGTGACCTTATGAAGGCCACATGAAAGCTAGGTTAGACACAGTGTGTATGCGCGCTAGCGAGAACATGAGAAAGAGACGGATGCTGTCACTCAGCCCAGCTCAATGTGTAGTTTATTTGTCAAAGTTTTACATCAGAAGCACTTATATACGTGAGCACTGTAAGCCCATGTCTGTGTTTATGTGTGAACTGTGAAAATAGCAGCTGACCTACAAGTGTCCCTGGAGAAATGGTTCTGCCACAGAGTGGATCCCCATCAAAGAGACCTGCCGCCTTAGGAAAAGAAACAGAGATTCAGTTGGATTTCACACTAAGACTAAAATTATGACAGATACCAAATAAATAAATAAATTAGGGCTGACAAAATGAACACATTAATGTAGATGAATCCATCATCATGATTAATGTGATTAAAAATTGTAAGGCAATTAAGCCATCTGCAGCACAGAATGACTCTGAACATCTCAACCAATGGATTTGGAGCAATTTGTCCAAGTAAAGTTAGGCCCAATCCCTTACCGTGACCCCTTGGTCCTTGCACTTGGCTCTACCCCTTGAAATGGAGCTGTAAGGGGTAGGGGTTGAAACATTCTCCTATGTTGAAGGTGTTTAATAAATATGTTAAGTGTATATACAGGGTGGGGAAGCAAAATTTACAATATTTTGAGGCACGGATTGAAAGACAGTGTATGACCAATTAGTTTATTGAAAGTCATGAGAATTTATTTGCCACAAGAAAATTGACATAACAGAAAATGTTTTTATTCTATGCATCCTCCTCCTTTCTCAATAACTGCCTTCACACGCTTCCTGAAACTTGCGCAAGTGTTCCTCAAATATTCGGGTGACAACTTCTCCCATTCTTCTTTAATAGTATCTTCCAGATTTTCTCGTAATAGTTTTGCTCACAGTCATTCTCTTCTTTCCATTATAAACAGTCTTTATGGACACTCCAACTATTTTTGAAATCTCTTTTGGTGTGATGAGTGCATTCAGCAAATCACACACTCTTTGACGTTTGCTTTCCTGATTACTCATATGGGCAAAAGTTTCTGAAAAGGTATGGATAATAGTGTTAGGTATGATTATGACATCAGTATATGTTTGGTTTCAAAACAATTGACACAGTGCCCGCTGAGAAAAAACAACTAAATGTTCATTGTAAATTTTGCTTCCCCACCCTGTATATTCCCTTCTTTCTTGAGTCTGTTTGCTCATGCAAAATAAAATTAATTCACAGCAACCCTGTGATTAATCTGATTAAAAATTTTAATCGTTTGACAGCACTAAAATAAATAAATAAATCGTGATCCAGTCGCAATGAATTCCGCAACCCAGAGACACTTATTATGTTGATGCTTTTTTGAACCAAAAATACATTTCACATCAATATTTCTTGATTTGAAAATTGATATGTTACAATGTTTTGTGGTTAAGTTTACACAAGTTTTACAGAAAATATAGCTAGGTTCAAGTTCATAAAAATCCTACAAATATATAGTATAAATGCGTATAGTCATATGTAAAGCTAAAGCTTTTTCTAACCAAACCAAAGAGCTTTTAGTGCCTAAACTGTGATACACATGGGTTTAATACAGAAAGTCTGCAAAGATATGGAAAAATACTGATGATGACTGTGGTGATATTTAAACCAAACAATGATTTTTATTTATTTATTTATTTATTTTTACTAAATCCTAAACAAAGTGCTTTTTAGGATGGACAATATCAGCTGATACTTGCTCTGCACCTCGCCTCTGGAATTCTCTTCCACAAGAAATCCACACCTCAACTTAATCTACTCAGCACCATAACCTCAGCTTTTAGTTCATGCATTATATATAGTCAGTTCTCTTTTTATGTATAACCCTGTACATTATGTGTATGTTTTTGTTTTATTTCTTTATGTTCTGATTCTCTGTTCACTGACCTTGAGTGTTTTGAAATGCAGCTTTAAATAAACAGTAGTATTTTTTGTTTTTATGATGTTGACCAATGTCAGCATTAGCACATAAGATGTCTTTTTGCAGATGGCAGTGTCATATATTTATGTGCTGTGTTATATCAACCGGTTTTTCACAAGTGTGTATGTTTGAAGGTGTTTATTCTAAGATAATGTAATGACAAACTTTAAAAAAGAAAATATTTTGATATTTGTATTGAAGATTTCTTTGTAAAGGGGGGCTGAATGAGAAGATAATGAAGGAACACAAAGTAACATCACTATCAACTAAAATGCAATTTTCAAAAACAGTATCGATATATCCTTTTGCAGTCAGTGCATCCCTAATGTTTTTATTGCATCGGCCATAATTATTGCAGTCAGGATGCAAACTCCAGTCTCTGGTAGCATAGTCCTGTTTATTATTTCTCTATTCTTTCTCTATTATTATCCTTTTTTATTATAATAATTATTTTTATATTCACCACCTCCTATAGATAGATAGATAGATCGGTAGATGCACTTTATTTATCCCAAACTGGGAAATTACAGGTGTCTGTAAAAAAGTATGGGATCATCATTGTCAAAGTGTGTTGACATTACACACTTCCTGCAAATTTTTTTCTGCAGATTAGATTAATACAGGCATACTAGAGCAGTGTTTTTCAACCGTGGGGTCAGCTGGAATTCATATGGGGTTGCTTGAAATTTCTAGTAACTGATTAAAAAAAATGTACATAAATTACTAATAAGAAATATTTTTTAATGATTCATTATATATTTCATTATAATTAAAACACCACACATTTTTCTTAATAAAAATCAAGTTCAAATAAAATGCAGGATATAACATCTGAGAGGGCATACCTTGATTGACCTGATCATGTAACCACATACATTACTACGCTTCAACTTGCCTGGACACAGTTGAAACCGGACCAAACAGAGAATGGAAAGATTTCTTTAGCTGTATGGCCCCACTAAGACATCTCCAAGAGAAAAATGTCTCTGTTTTGAATGTCTGGGGTCGCTAGAAATTTGTGATGTTAAAATGGGGTCACAAGCCAAAAAAGGTTGGGAACCACTGTATTAGAGTAAGGAGACTGAAGAGGGGAAATCAGACATGTACAGCAGAGGAGGTCCACGGAGAAACAGACAGAGTGGAGGACAGGGCAGAGAGGGGAAAAACAGAAACAGGCATCAGGGATTGATGCTAGAACATTTGTCCTTGTCCTCTAAATTTGTTTGGTCATTTTCATCATTTCATTATTTGCACAGAAGAACCAAAGGAGCTGCTGTGAAACGGTGCTGCAGAGTCAGTGTTTTACCCTCTGGATTCTTCCTAATGGTCCAATTTTGTTGGCAGCACCCTGTCTTTTTACATTGGTTTTTCACATTGTTCAACAGGGTTCAGTGGAGAGATTGTAATTTGGTCCAGTTTGAATAGTTTAACCCATAAAGACCCAAACACCCACCGATGACCAAAACCATCTACTGTTTAATACCTGTTGAGCCACTAATCCTTTCAACTTTCTTTGATACTGTATGTTTGCTAAAAAAGTCCCCTTTTCTTCACTTTTCTCTGTTTAAATGTAATAACCTTTGAATTTACTCTGAGTTTTCATGAACATCTATATTAAGTATAGGAACTTAAATATAAGGAAATACATGATTTACAGTGAAAACTGCAAAACACAGAGGGTAATATTATAACACAGAAAACAAACAAACAAACCCCCCCAAACACACACACACGATATGGGGGGGTATCATATCGTCTCGCACATCGTCGTCCCCTCGGTTGCAAATGTGTTTTTGGAGGGCAGCAGGTAATCTATGATAAGGTGAGGGGAGCTGACTTTCACGTTCTCACAGCTTTATCTACAGAGCTACATAACCCACCACGTCCTCCACATACAGGTCCATCATTTTACGTTTAGAATTACATACCACCCCCCCCCAGTCCCACAAATTTATTCGAGTATAGGGGGGCACCGGTAGGCTCATGACGCCATTAGTGGGACGTGGTTCAAAAAAGGTTGAGAAACCCTGTTATAATAAACGATGATAAATCACTTCAGTAAAGATTAAATAGAGAGAACAATTTATTTGGGACGTGACATAAAAGTAGCACTGGGTCTTTATGAGTTAATCTAAATTTGGTCTACTTACTTCAAGTCTGGTTCACTTCTCTTCAGATTTAGGTGGAGCTTGTGGTGAATGCTGAAAAATCTAATTAATGCTATGTTTCCGCAACAAATTTACCGATTTGTGTGTCATCTAAGTCTAGTGGGTGTGGCCTCTGTGGTCTAACGTCAAAAGAACACTGGTACCCACAGCTCCTTATATACATCGTCTCACACATGTATATAGGTAAAATATCCTTAATACACACATGCACATACAATCATCTTCACACACACTCTTAGTCACATTGAGTATGGACACAGCTAATGAAGCCGAAGACAAAGACAGCTCACTGCCTGTGTGGAAAAGCAAACTGTGGGTAAACATCCAGATCAGTGGGTCTCCTCTTGGCAGGCCTTAGCTGCCTTTCTGTCACGTCCAGTCGCAAAACCGGCACCCACCTCTCCTTGTTCCAACCAAACACCTCCCTCTGAAACATCAGCCATTAGATAAACACATACACACACACACATATACATATACACACACACAGTTCCATTTATTACTCTTTAAAAAGGTCATCGTTTTCTCTGGCTAAGCGCCCTGCGCTATTGATAATTTTATGCATAAACAAATGGCAAATTTGTGCCACATAAATATGTATTAGCAATTAATAATGGTGGTGTGTGTGAGGGGACGCCAGGTGCATGCCGAGTGGGGCTGGCTGGCTGCTGGTGGAGCTGGTGAGATGGACTGGTGGCTTTATGCTGTGAGCTGGTCTCCCTCTTCACCACTGTATCTACACAATGGCCACTTGAGCACACACCAGCAGAAAACAAAAACTGGGATCAATTCACACAGACACTACATGTACAGTACATGGGATCAATCAAATTAAAAATCACTATGTAGGAGACACTTCATATCAAACAATTATGAGCTTTTACTATACATTAGAGAATACGTATTGGTTTGAAAAACACATAAAACACAAAGGTGGGGCAGGGTTTTGGCACTGAGACAGCTCTGGAGAAGAGATTACACAGCAGGATTAATGTCCTTTCACTCCATCCCACCTGGAGAACAATATATCTATTACATGTCACACACAGGTCTCTGCAGGGAGAACTGTACTATAAATACAGGGGTACACTTTGATTGAGCAATTGTATATGAGAATATTAAATACATCTCAGGTTGTACATTATTTTAATTTGATTGATTATTTTTTAACAGAATATAGATAGAATGGGTTGTGAAAATAAAAAGGCTGTAATTCAGGTGTGGTGCTGACACTGGAAAATACAGCAGTAGCGTACCTGAATGCACTGACATTGGAACATTTAGTTTTTAAGTTCTGATGTCCAAATGAGATCACTCAAATTTTTTTGGCTGTGTAAATCCTGGAACATTTTGCATCACCTCTTATCTTAGTTGTTACAGAGTGTCAGCTTTTACTAAGATTCATTATATTTGTAGTGTATATAATAACGGAGAATAAATGTTCAAATGTGCCTCCGAAGTCAGAATTGCCATTTTGCATTTTGACCCTGGATTAAATCAAGCAGACAGACGACAGGAGACCTGGGACAGTGCCTTAAACAGTAAATGGCGTGTGTACAAGTGTATGCCTGAGCTTAAAATACTTCAGTGTTTACTATGTGAAATACACTCAGGATGACAAATGGCACTGTTCCACATGTTCTGGCCCTGCTCTCAACTAGCAGAGCCCCTAATCAGGTCTGACGCATTGGATATTGATTTTAAACATTGAGTTGATATTGTTATTTGGAGTACACGGTAATGGCATCTCTCTAACAAAAAGCAAAGATACAGCTGCTTTTGTTTCCTTTTTTTGTGAGAATGATCCTGTTTAAGTGGAAATCTGCTAAGTCACAGAAAACTTCTGTCTGGTTTTAGCAACTTGATGAAAATATCAAATACTCCATTACTGGTCCTCGAGGGCCGGTATCCTGCATGTTTTAGATGTTTCCCTCTTCCAACACACCTGGTTCACATGATAAGTCTATCATCAAGCTCTACAGAAGCCTGATAATGACCTTCAGGTGTGCTGGAAGAGGGAAACATCTAAAACATACAGGATACCGGCCCTCGAGGACCAGGATTGCCCACCCCTACATTAGAGGGTCAACTAAAAATTTCATTTACCCACTTTTACACATAGATCCAGGAAAAAAGGTGAGATGGTGATCCCACCTTTTTTCCACCATTGTCTGATTTCCACAGCCAAGACAAAGAAGTAACAGAGGTGAGACAGGCTGGACTTTTACACAGCAGACCTGCATTCCAGAATCAAAGGGGCGGTGACACAGCACAGTGTATAGTGTGACGTATAACTTGTGGGTCAGAAATACCCTGAGCATAGCGGTGTTGGCTCTCACAACAACAATGGAGGATGAACAGAGAGCAGTAAATGTTAGCATGGATAGAGTCCTCCACCCAAAGTGACAACAGCTGGTGGATCTCAGCATCTCCCTACTTCAGCATCTTTCTGGTCGTGTTAATGTTTGTTTACTGTACACGGCCCACACTCATTTTTAAATCCCCCTAGCGTGGGGGGTCGCACACGCAATACGTCATCAAAACGTCACACCTTGTTTGTGGAACAAGAGGTGTTCCTTTTACATAGCGTTCCAGAATCATGATTCCACCTTTATCACAGCGCTTTTACTACCTCCAGAGGTGTTACAGAGCCGTGACAGACGTGGGACCAAATGATCCTACCATTTTGTTACACAGACGTCATTCTGGAATAAAGGTGAAATATTCCCAGAACAGAAGTGCTGTGTAAAAGGGGCTATTTAATCTAGGATCCTACGGGGTCCTCTTTTAAAAGATTAGAAACTCTGCTGCTCGTCACTGTCTTTTTCGGTCTTTTCACCTCACATAACAACCAATTTTGCCACTTGTCTTGGTTTGTCGAGATGGTTGAATTCCTGGAATGCGAATACAGAATCCTAATACAATCAACCCTAAACCTCATATTACTGTAATTCCCACAGGTGTTGTTTCCTGCTTTTAATATGTTTCATTGATATTGTTCTGTGTTGTGTGTTGATTTTATTCCAGTTTATTTTCACCCTCACATATACCCAACCTCAATTTTGTATGATTGATTTTACATATTTGTATTTTGTAGAAACTGTGCTACCATGTTCTTGTGTATGCACATATTTCTTTGGAAGTGCGTCTGTTCATTTTTTACAAAAGATCTAATCTGTGACCCTGTAAATCAAAAAGGAGGAGAAAGGAAACAACAATGAATTGATCACAGAGATTGATATTTGCTTTTTAGGGGGGTAGATAGAGAGTTGTATTGCGTAAACAATATGTTGAAGAAGAAGCAATGTATTAAAATACTGACAAGCTTAAAACGTGATGAATACATTTGACCTCAACTAAGCTTTTGGGACAGCAAAACCAGCAAGGGATATTTAAAAAATATTGTGCTGGAGTTGTAACGGCTGTGTGTGTGTTTGTTTGCGTATGTGTGTGTGTGTTATGTTGTCCGTCTGGCGTGGTGAGAGCAGGCTGGCTCCCCTGTAGAGCACAATCACTCTGCTTGGCTAAACACAATCACACAACCTCAACCCTACTCACATGGCCCACTGAGAGACACAGAGAGAGAGGCAGAGCAGGAGAGGGAGCCTACACGGAAATATATCAGTGTGTGTATGTGTGTCCCCTATGTGCACTTGCAGGACAAAAGGCAGCCCCATCTGTTCCATTGTCACAGGGTCTTTAATACGGATCAGATAAACATGACATTTGGGATCAGTGGCCAAGTGCACGTTATAAACCATGGCATCAGACCCCTGTCCTCTACTTTGTGTGTGTGTACTGAAGCACATGCATGTGTGAGCTATACTTATTATTAACCTGGAAAGGCAGTGCACATTTACCTGTACAATATCTAATGCTACTTATGACTATTTAAATAACTTGCATGTGTTTGTCCTTTCGTGTGCATGCTTGTGTGCTTGCATGTGTGTATCTGAGTGTATTAGTGGTATAACTCATTCTCAGAGGTGCAGGCTCTGAAGCGGCTATGGAAGGATTAGCGGCCCATTGGCCTAATCAGAGGAGGTAATCAGACTATTCTCTATCATGACAACAATCAGCCAAGAGAGACACACATCTGCCTATTGAGCTCAGCTCTAATGCCATAATAGTGATGAAACATCTGGTCATTTGGGGCTCAGTGCAATCAACAAGAAGGATTGGGACAGTTGCAGATGGCAAACCTATAGTCATTATCTGTTCCAGGCAACAGAGACACTGACAGACGGACAGGTTTACAGGTTTTAAGCCACACTGCTTGAGTAACACCCAGCTCACACTGGGAGAAACAAGATCAACCTGTCATGGCCTTGAAAACAACTCACAAATTTTGATTCCTATCATTCAATGTCCAATCCTCGAACTATAAAAAAAAACAAAAACAAAAAAAACTGGGCATCCTTCAGTGCATGATTTCTGTCTTCTGTAAGATATTTCACAGTCGAATCTGGCTTCAGCAAAATTCCCTCTTTATTAAACCTTAGTGTTATGATGGTAAGCTTTTAAATATCACGTTGACAAAAGTAACCAAATAATACAATTCAATTTAGTGGGTATTTACCAAGACATAAGGTGTAAAATAGGAAAAAAAAACAGAATATTTGCTCAGCTTTACAAGTTGGAATCAGCATTCATAAATATAGACAGATTTCTGTTCTCTCTGTGGACCAACTGAAACTTTTCTAAGCTCATATGCCAAAATGAGCATCAACTTTCAGTAGTTATGTTTCAAAACTGAAAAGTGAACTTTTAACCCTAGTGAGGGTACCAGAGTTTTACAAAGCTTACATTCAATATTTATGGAGATTTTAATTTCTCAGTGTCACATGTGAAACTCTTGGCTTTACTTTCTGTTCCCTGGGGGAGGTATTGTTCGTGCACACAATGAAGGCAATTCTCAACATTATTTTCACTACAGACGGATTTCAGGTGAAGATCAACAGGCAGAAATTACCTCAAGCCATATTTGGCCATAGATAGTTATGTTCTTCACAGCTCAGTGTGTTATACACATTAATACTTTCCCATTTTCCCATCTGCTGGAGGAAATGCTGCCAACATTGGTGTTACCCTGAGAATATTTCATGGCAGGCGCGAGTGGAGATAATTTGAGTTCTGAGACCTCGGCTGTCTTTTGTTTTAAAACTTCTCGTTCCGGATCCAATAGCTCAGAAAAAGTTTCAGTTCCTCAGCCGAACTCTGCAGTGACTAACGTGCAAATGGATATCCACTGTAACAACCTATGATGTGATAGTTTTGAGCAGTGGTGTAGTGGTCCCCTGGAGAAGTGGATATACTCTGAATTTTTGCCTTTTTCTTTTAAAGTAGTCCGGAAAAACACCCTGTTTTAGAAACAGTGACATGTAAGACTACTCTATTTAGTTGACTCAAAAATCTGTCAGTAGTATTTGCTCACTATTATAAAATTATCATGACTTGATCAGGAGCAGTTTGTAGATATTACTGGTCACACAAGCAGCTGCATGAATGTCTGATGACTCATTTGGAAACCACCTTAAAACTTACCTCAGAATTATGTATTACATGAAAGTAGGTTCTCTCAATACATGCCTCTCACTTGAAAGATGTTTATTCTGCCTTTCTTGTTCAGATTTCCAATAATTTTCAATAATCGTTTCAATGAAACATGCAGTGACCTGTCAATCAACTGGGGTGGCACTGGCACCTGAGGTGTCCAATCAGGTTCCAGAAGTGGCCAGAACTAGTTAGCAATATTTTCTTCGGCAAGACCCGCCCTACTCTGCCTCTGATTGGCTCATCAGTCCTCATGCCTAAAGTAAACCAATCTAATCAGTGAAGGCAGCGAGCCCTAGCCAATTAGAGGCAGAGTAGGGTGGGTCATGGCTTCACCATCCTCGGGGAAAAAATGAGCAGTTTGGCTCTTATACTACTGAAAGGAAGTGGGTATACACAACACTGACTGAAAAATAAGGTCTATACTCGGGGTGGGTGATCTGGGCAGTGATATACGTGGGTGTGCGGTCCATAACTAACGTAACCAACGCTGGGGTGAAACGAAAGTGAAACTTAACATGCTTTCAACGTCCAACTCTCGGCTTCGATGGCTCTATTATACAGCGGATCTTACACACAATTTTCACAACTTCTAACTTCAACTTCTAATCGTTTACCCCCCTTTACGGCGCTCCAGCTTGCAAATAACATTATTTTGACCGACATCAGTCTGGTCAAAACCAAACCATTTCCATGCTAGTGATGTGGACCCACATCTGCTATGAAATCATCCGCTGAGATGGGAAACTCCTGCATAGTTCCTCCACGTGAGACGATGTTGTGTTTTGGGTGCCGCCAAGTCACCACGTGACTGAATCCTGTCCGCTGATTGGCTTCTGAGGACTTTCATGCACCTCTCCTTTACGTCTATGCACTGTCTGTCTGTTTTCATTTCGGGACAGCATGAATACTCGATAATGTAAAATTGCACATTGTAAAATCAACATTTACAATATTATCGTAGGCAATATACATTGCCCACCTCTAGCGTACACCCTGGACTACACCAGTGGTTTTGAGGAAAGGTTATTTTGTTGCTTTTTTCAAGGACTAACCAAGGTTGGCTAATGACTCATAAAGTCATCTTAGCATCACTAGTTTGATTATACCTTTGTTCCTTATTCTTTACTGGTACATATTAAAAACTTTTTTAGGATGTCAAGAAAAACCAGATAAGGCTTCTCTGTTTTTTTTTCCCCTTTGCCCTGGCCCCTCAGTCCAAATGTGCAAGCAACCACCACTGCCACATTCCACACTGTCTGAAGCTGCAGACCAGTGGGCCAAATTACCTGACTAACTACACAAATACAAAAACACACACATGCACACACGCTTCGAGCCATAGTGAAAAGTAACCCCCCTACTGGATACCCAAAAGAGTGTGCCAATTAATGCATGCACGTATATGCAATGTTCTGTGTGTGTGTGTGTGTGTGTGTGTGTGTGTGTGTGTGTGTGTGTGTGTATGTGTGTGTGTGTTTCCTGTCTGGCTGTGTGTGTATATGTGTGGCTGCTCTGAGACACAGAGTCCAGTCAAACGCTCCAGTGAAATGAAAGCGCCATTGTTCACCAAGGTGGTCCCTGTAGGCCCTCCAATCCTGCCCCTTTACACACACACACACACACACACACACACACACATACATATACAGTTCACTCACACATTCATATATATACAGACAAATACACATAACACACACTCCCCATTGCCTAATCATAGCTTTGTGACAGAGGGTGGCAGTTGCACAGGGGTAAATATTTGGGTGTGGGATGTAAACGCTGGTCTGTGTAAATCAGACACACACACCAACACACACACACACACACACACACACATATGGTAGCCTGCGTAGCATAATTCAGACATAGCTACTTCCTTCCTGTGGGGTGATGATGTTTAGTCTCCCTACACCGCAATCTGATTGGTGCGTTTGATCTCCTCCACTTCCTGTTTAGGAGAGTTCCCCTGCATCACCACTGCTGCTAGCTCAGATCTGGGATCAGCCTTTGTTAGATGGACTTGTGTGCACCACATGTAGGAGGTTTGATCACTAGTCTGAGATCAGATCTGTCTGCTCAAAGGCTGATTCATCCAAACTCTGCATCATCTGCCCGGTGGATAAAAGAACCGATGTCTGATGACGTGCTGTAGTATCAGCATACATAACCTACATATACATAACCTCAAATGACCCAAGTATCAAAAGTATCGATATTTTGATTTGTGAATCGAATCTAGAGTGTAAAGATATGGTATCGGAGATATTGATATTTTAGTATCATCACTACCCTCCACCCAAACTTGATTAATCCAGGAGTGGGTGAACCACAAGTATTCTATTGTTTGTTCAGATTTTACTCCACATATACAGCACTCAGGCAGAACAAGTGCCAAAAACTTTACATCTACATCTTTATGAACTAAAATGTAAATCTCTTTCCATCCCTATCCCAAATATGAATTAGGTGACGCTTAAAAAAAAAAAAAGCTATGCTTACTGTTTTGACTAATCAATTATTCGTGCACATCCTTAACAACCATATAAATACAATAATAATATACACTGAAGAAAATGTACATGCTAATTATGGATGTAACCAAATAGATGTTATAGATTTTAAAAAATAAATGAATAAACAGTGTTAAAGGTTAATTCACTTTATCATATCTGTAAGGAAATTTGGTTACTGCATTTTACCCATCCTAATACACACAGAAGCTAGCATTAGCATTTATGCTTAGCTTTAGGTACATTAGGAAAAGGGAGCTGCCATTGACAGTGCTCAAAGACCAACTCCACATCTTCATCAGTACTGAGGTCAAGAGCACTGACAGGAGAATGACCCCTTTATAACTTGGAGGGAACCCATGTGGAAGCGGAGAGAATGGGTATAGCAGTGTTTTTCAACCTTGGGGTCGGGACCCCATGTGGGGTTGCCTGAATTCAAACAGGGTTGCCTGAAATTTCTAGTAATTGCTAAAAAAAAATAAATAAATAAAAAATATATGGTGAGTTGAGAGAGACAATCACAATACATAGAAGACATGACAAACTGTGAAGCTGAAACTGAAGCACTGTGGTACTGTTTATCTTTCAAATGTTCATTGTGGCCAGTTTCAGATGCTGCAGCTCTTTCATAATTCATAGTTTGAGTTATTGTTTGTTCAGTATTAATTGTCAGCCTTGTAAATCCAAGCTGGACTGACTGTACATATCCTGACCAAGGAAAATAAAATTCTCACTTTGTGCAGTAGTCTACACCTGGCTTTTCTGCCGCCGTCCATAATAATAGACATTATACTGACTAAATGTCATCTAAAATTAACATTTATTTGCAACATAGTATCGCAAACTATTACATGATCAAAAACAAATTCATTTTAGCCCCCCCAAAAAAGTCTCAGTTTTGAATGTCTGGGGTCGCCAAAAATTTGTGATGTTAAAATGGGGTCACGAGCCAAAAAAGGTTGGGAACCACTGGGGTAAAGTCACCAAAAAAAGGCCTCAGTCCAACTGGGAATCAAACACCCTCTAGCTGTGAGGCAGAAGCTCTATGCCACCTTGCAACCCTGGCTTTGGGTCGGTCTACTGCCTACCACCTACAAACCTCCTCACACTGCAGACACAAGTTGAGGACACTGACTCTGCAAAAACAGAGGATTCTTAAAACCAGCACTTTTCTTTACCTCTGCCACCCAATAATATTTGTAGACAAGAAGAATTTCATTCATTACATTACTTCACTTTATCTTTCATGTCACCATACCCACTGAATTGATATGTGGAAGCTTACATTCGTTTGGACATAGGAGGTTAAAATCATCATGAGTGAATTTTTCCCTGTGTTTCAAGGAGTTTGGATTAATGTGTGATTCCCTATGAGAACCAATAAAATCCTTAAAATGGATTTTGGATAAGGATGTTTGATTCAATTTAAAATGCAGATTTTTGTGACAGAAATCCTTTTAGAAATAGTAACTATAATATTTAGATGGTAAAATAACTTATTAAGATTAGATAAAAAGAAAGAAAAAAATGCTTTCTCAAGTTCACAGACCACTAAAACCATAGTTTCCATAGTGTATATTTTATCTGTCTGTGTAATGAAACTCTTATTGCACAGACCAAACAATAGACTTTGGCTTAAAACCACTTCAATCCAGCTGACCAACACTTACTCACATCAGTCTGAGGTTGTGGTTACAGGAGAGGAAAACACAGATCACAAAGTCAACACAGAAACATGCTGAATGAGCTTTTATCTGTTAAATAAAGAGCAGGAAAAAACACCTGGATTTCACAGCATAGTTTAGAAGAGAGGCATGAATACTCCTGTACTTTATTCTCACAGTAATTAATTACTCATCAAGTTTGAGGTTTTTGATTTAGCTACAAAATTAAAACTGGATGTTCATGTGTATCAGTGATAATGACAAGATGTAGGTGTGAGCAAACAGATGAGATTGTAACATTAAGTCCATATGTTGAACGAAAGTAGGCATATAAAAAATAGTTATTTGTAGGAGCATGTTCTGGAGTAAAAGCAGTCGTTCGCGTAAACACACAAAGTCACAGTAACCAGCCCATTTCACCACCCTGTGCTGCATTGTCCTAAAATAAAAGATGTTCAGAATGACAAATATCTTTCTGAAGAAAAGGGAAGCAAAAATGGACACGTCTCAAAAGAAAGCATTTAAAGAAGAGGAAGGAATCTGAAGACAAGCAACATAATTTTGGTAAAGATTCTGAGAAATGACACTGAAAAAAAAAAAATTCCACCTTGTTCCACATTCTTCAAACATATATGCAGACACCAAAGCAGACACTACAGCTCAATTAAATGTCATGAATGAATTATATAATTTTGATGTTATGTAATGAAATACACACATTGTACGAATTAGAACCTACATCCACACAAGGAAAGTGACTGAGGTAAATAAAAAAATTATCAAAATAATCCTGGTCGTAATCAGTCAGTGCCTTTGTACATTTATTAATTTTCAATAATGCAGCCACTGAATGTGCATGCTTATTTTTTAGATATATAATGTATATAATATATATATAATGATTTGGTTTTCAGAAAAAGAGGAAACATTTAGAACAAGAAAAGCACTCAGAGAGCACAGACCTCTGCCAAGACAGATCTGCCCCCCCCACTCGATCACCACCAAAATTTAATAATTTCTTCCTTGTGCCAGTATCAACATTTCCTGAAAATTTCATGAAAATCCGTCCATAACTTTTTGAGTTATCATGCTAACGAACAAACACGCAAACACACAAAGCAAAGTGATCACAATACCTTCTGGCGGAGGTAAAACCTTCTTGTAATTCATAAAAGTATACTGATGGGCACACCTTTTAATCATTACAAAATACCAGGAATTAAAACCATTGACATAAAAAGGCTAATGTCATACCAGTGTACAGTCACATACAGCGAAGTCCAGAAAAACACATACAAACCAGACTGATCTCAATAAATGTATTACACGCCAGTTCTTACAGCATTTGGTGTGCTATACGTACGCATTTTCAACCTTTTGCGTATTATTCAATGCCATTTGATTGCTTGTTAATTTACGCCAAGATCTCCGGTTCACATAACCCTAACCCCTAACCCTCATTGTGCGGTATTCGATGCATCAGTTCAGGGTGGACAGGGGGATAATAACGGTGTGAACTAGGGCTGCATGATTTTGGCCAAAAATAAAATCCAGATTTTTTCCTCTAAAAACTCGATTTTCGATTTCAATTTTTGGGTTAAACTACAAAAGACAACCGAGGTCAGCATGTCGTTTTCGTGAACAGCCCACAATGCACGGCACTGCCCCCCACCTCAAATCTGTGATGGTATCATGTGATGGACCCACAGAAGTTATACAAATGTAAGTCAGTGACAGGCATCAGTCGTGTGTGTGTGTGTGTGTGTGTGTGTGTGCGTGTGTGTGTGTGTGTGGACCACGTAATATGAGTGATCCCCATGCAGTTATATTTAAATTGGGGGATACGTGCGTGGAGGAGACCGACCCAGGACGCACTGAAGGGATTATATCTGTGGGCTGGTCTGGGAATGCCTCAGGATTCCCCCAGAGCTGGTGGATGTGTCTGGGCAGAGGGCTGTCTGGGCTCCTCTGCTGAGGCTGCTGCCCCCGCGACCTGGACCCAGATCAGAAGAAGATGGTACGGTATGGATCCTTGTAGGACAACGCAAGATGAGTTATCCCCATGCAGTTAGCTTTGAATTGGGGGATCCTTACATTGGTGTCACTACTGTAGGCCCATCACAGATTTACGGTCCGTGGTCATTACGCCGACTTCTGTGAAAGACCGCTCTCACCGATAGGAGGAGGAGCCTACAGTAGCCCGCAGGCGCCCGGCTCAGAGATGCGAGAGAGATGAAATCGATTTGACGATTTCCCTTTTTTAAAAATCGTCCTAATTAAAAAATCCGATTTCGATTTAAAATTGAGTAATTGCGCAGCCCCAGCGCGAATATACACGCGGAAAGTTTATAGCCAATTAAAGTAGCGTGCATATTTATGCAAGTCATGATATCACGTTGCACAAGCAGTCAGACTCAAACATTATTTTAAATAGATCTGTATGTTGAATGTGAAATAATAATAATAATAATAATAATAATCTTTATTTATATAGCACTTTTCATACATAGAGACTGTAGCACAAAGTGCTTTACATATCAGTTTAAAAATCAGTACCACCCCCCACCCACGCACCCACACACACACACACACACCCACACCCACATACACACACACACACACACACACATATGCAAACCCACAAGCTCACACATACTTAAAAAGACTGACTGAGCACGGGTAGACCAGAGCGAAAAAGTAAAAGAGGAGGCGCTGTCTCAGGGAGCCATCCGCACCAGGAGGCAGCCGCCGACCCCGGCAACCAGGCGCCAGCGCCGCAGCGCCGCATCCCAACCAGTGGGAGAGGGCCAACTGGGACCCCCAACCACCAGATAAGAGTTTAAAACATTATCCATTAACAGTTAAAAAATCAGTTTACTTCAATCCAGCGGTCCAGTTCCAGTCATATTTGATACAATCCACTGTCACGGTGCAGGTGCACACTAGCGGAAAGGCCCTGTTTGGATCTTAACTTTACTGTCTGTATTGGAGTTTGCTTTGGACAGCTGCAAGCTGAAGCACACTCCCACACACGAACACACTGAATGCAGGGTTGTGTGAGAGCTCTCTGGACCACGGGAGCATGAACTATGGATTTTTTGGAGGCCAGGATGCATTACAGATTTGCTCTTTTGACCCAATCATGAGGAGTTCTATAATTTTTTTGAATACTTCTTCAACTTTTTTTCATTTTGTAAAGTGGAAGAGAACAGGAAGGAAGATAAGGGGGAAGCAAAAGAGGAATGTCCAAAATGTAATATATTTGCTGTATAAATTTCTATAATAATTATGGTTCTAAAAGCATCGCCTACCATTTTGTTTTGGAAACCTTTTACCTGTCTTATACCAAAAACTACTGTTTAACCACTGTAAATGGATATGAAATATAAATTGATCAGATAGTGAGAAGAGAGAAATTAAACACTTTACAGGGAATACAACTTTTGACATCAACATTTCCTGAAGCACAAACATTAACCCAAATCAAAATCAGAAAATCGAAAGTCACAAAAGCTATTGAAAAGTGATGAGGATGAGTTTTGAACAACTTAATTTTTCATCAAAACTTTTTAGCATAAAGAATCGTTCAAGCAGTCCACAAAGTAGCATCTCTGCCTGTTTTCGTTCCCTAAAGTTTTTCTCTTCATAGACTCTTACATTTTCAGTCCTCACTTTTTTGTAAGATGGAAACAAATTAGATATGTACGTTGATTCCAGCACAAAATGTTTTTGTCCAGTGTGACCCAAATTAGTAAGGTCTAATGTCATCAGTCTTAATCAGTCTTTTATCTGTTTGCCAAATGAAAAATTAACCAATATTTATAGAAAGGCAAAGGTTCGTGTTGGATCAGTTCCAGTGTTCCAGACATTTTGGCACCTTATTTTCTTTCCTGAGATCTGGGAACTGGGACAAGAGAGATGCAGCGGTGTCAACAAGACAAGCAGGGAGTAAGGACATGCTGTTGTTAACACTCTGCTTCTGCCTCCTCCAGTACCTGCTGAACATTTGCTTTTTGGCAGTAACAGTGTATTCAAAAACACACGTATCTGCACAGAGTTGTGACAGGCAAGGGGGTGTGTGGTGGTGGTGGAGATGGAGATGGTGGTGGTGGTGGTGGTGGTGGTGGGGGCATTGATAAAAACACTTAGGGCTGTCTTGGATTTGACAGGGTGAGTAAAACACACCAAGCACAGATCCCTCCTCATGTCCACACAAATACACACACTCGCTGATGTCTCTATTCATTTAGACTGTCACACTCACACACCCCCAAGAGATCCCACTTCCTCTGTCAGCCGGCTAAATTACAGCTTTCCTTCTTCCTATCTGTTTTTCCCCTTTCTCTCTAACTCTCACCTCGGTCTGAAAGACAGACGCTGACCAGGACACACATTTAGCGTGTGTTCTCATTTTCTGAGACAGATTCTGCATTTGAAGAAGACAGAGCAGACATACGTACCAGATGTGGATCTCGGTGTTTTAATGTGATTAAATGTCCCAAGTGAATTTACAACATTAGGGCGACAAATGTCATTTGCGAGCGGTTGTGTGGATCAGTGTCCTGGTCAGGCCTCAAAGACAGACAAGGACTGTGTTATCGCACATAGGCGGCTCAGATGGTTCATATGCTGGCCTTATGTGAAAGATGAGACCAGACCCGCCTGACTTTCACCTATACAAATTAGCAAAAGCAGCAAGAACAACTTATCTACGGGTCTTTCCATGAAATGGAGTTTATTTTGGCACCTGGCACTTTGCCAGCTTTTTTAGACCCAATAATAAAAGAGAAATATAGACTTCCCTCCCTCCCAGGATGTACCTAATGATGACCTCAAATAAGTGCAAAAAAATTATACTCCTGCTCTGAGCCATCTCATAATTAATGAATTTTTTATAAAATATTGTGGCCAAAAATAGGACCCAAATTGGGACAGGAAAAGCTACCTAGGAGTCAGTACATTTGATCTGAAAACATGGGTGTAAATGGTCTTATATATCACTAAAAATAAAGACACTGTGTTAAATTTGATGATCCTAGTGGTTTTTCTAATCCAGACGTGGGTTTTTCATGAATCTCAGTCTCATTCCAGGTTTTCATGTGTAACCCAACGTGTCCACTCACATTACATGCAGAACCTACCCATTTAAACACAAATATATCGTCAATGATTTTGCAACAGCAGTCATTTTTGTGAAACACTGCCTTGCATATTTACTTCGATTCCCAAAATGTACTTGTGAGAGAATAAAAAGATATTCCAAAAAATAGTAGCACATAATTTTCATGTCCTTTTTACCGTGTTACATGCCGATTTTTATATGCTCACATCAAATAAAAATGTGTTTAATCTGAAAAATAGTTTCTTTTTTATCTTAGTGAATATTTATTTTTAAAACAGACCCAAAGTGCTTCCAAACTTGCTCCGTAACATTAGTCTACATCTGGTTTGAATTTTTAGCCCCTCTGTCCTGCTTTTAGGGACTAGTTTCATAGAATCACTCGTGTGTGTGTGTGTGTGTGTGTGTGTGTGTGCATCAGTGGTTCCCAACCTTTTTTGACTCATGACCCCATTTTAACATCACAAATTTCTGGCGACCCCAGACATTCAAAACTGAGACATTTTTCTTTTGGAGATGTCTTAGTGGGGCCAGGCGGGTGAAGAAATCTTCCCATTCTTTGTTTGGTCCTGTTTTCTGACTGCAACTGTGTCCGGACAGGTCGAAGCGTAGTCACGCACATGGTCACATGATCGGGTCAATCAAGATATGCCCTCTGGAATATATCCTGCATTTTATTTAAACTTGATTTTTATTAGGAAAAATGTGTGGTGTTTTAAATATAATGAAATATCTACTGAATCATTAAAAAATATTTTTAAAGTAATTTTGTTTTATTTTTATCAATTAGTAGAAATTTCAGGCGACCCCATAGTTGAAAAACACTGATAGATACACACAAACATAATTATGTCATTTTACAGTGAAGCATCTTTACATACTGTAACCTGACATGTCTGATCAGGAGTCGAGCCATCTTCTCTCCTCCTATAATCAAATAACATATGACATGACAATATGCTCCTAAGTGCACAGTACAACAGTGGCTGAATGCATCCAGTTATTTTACTTCTGCTACCTATAAAAGTCTAAAGACAGCTCAAAATAAACAGAAAATAAAGTGAATCAATTGAAACCCAAGCTGACTGAAGCCAGAGGTAATTAAGAGAAATAAAAACATGAACCACCTGAACCTGTTGTGCTCAGACAGATTCAGGGTAAGAATCAAAGCACTTGGACGAACTCATAAACTGACAAATCAACCTGGTTAAGATTAAAAGGATTAAACATACACAGATGTCTTTATTTGAACCAAACACTCAACCTAACAGAGGTAGGAAATGCAGTATAACACACGTAAAGCATCACATCCAGAAGTGGAACAGGAGCTTCAATTCTGTCCCAGTGTGGTAACAAACACCATTTAGAGGAGATTAACTCCACAAGAAGATTATTCTCTGCATTTAAGATAATGAGAAGTAGGATGAGAGGAGGGTGGGTCATGACATTTGATCTCACAAATCAAATATCTAACAAGTCTCAGGTGTATCTGTGGATGCTTTACCTGTGAGTTTATGTGTTTATTTGTCTTAAGACGTTTATCTGTGGTTTTATAACTGCCTGCTCCTTTTTGAATGTGCATTTGCTGTGGGAGTGTGGATGCTGGCACATTTCTGCAGGCCAAAACAACAACAACCGTGCCCCCTGGCCTCTACCTTACAGTGATAGCACTGATGTCAATTTTGCTGTCTTTTAGCAATGAATGACATATCCAGTTCATGAAAGCACTTACATTTGCAGTTCTAAACATGCAGTGTCACAAAAAGAAAAGTCCTCCGAGTGACAGGAAGTGATATGATTACATTTGGTAGAGCTTTCTAAATGTTTAGAGTTAGAAGTACAAATGATGGATAGCACGCATCTTCCAACAGCGAAAGAGAAAATCACTAAAATCCATTTTGAAAATGACTGTCATCGTCACATCCACACTGACTGACTTGAAATGCTTGTAATCACAGCACATAAAGAGCAGACTCATATGTGCAGGAAACATGCCTTGAAATGTGTTGAAAAACCCCAAAAAAACATGCAAAAGTTTTAAAAACACTTTATTTGTGTGTATATAAATTAACAGTATACTAATCTGTGGAATTCAGTCATTGTAACACACCTATAAATGTGCTTTGTGTTCCTGATATCACAGATAAAAGTCTGATTAACTATCTGAATGTGAAAAAATAATCTGATTGTTAAGTATATAATATCAAGTTTCAAGATTGCAGAAGTAAGGAGACCTGCTGCTGTGGATAGGGCAAGTAGCAAAAAAACAAATATTCACCAAAAAAAAATCACTATCTGTGAAAGTTTACACTATATATAGCAAATACTTTCACTATTTTATCATGCCATCAGTCATTTCTGACAAGACCGAAGGAGTTATATTACACATATGAATACTCCTAGACTCCTCTGACCAAAAAAAAGGAAAAAAAATTACCTGCAGAACCAAGGAGTTACTAATTAAGGTCTTAACTAACTAACTAACTAACTAACTAACTAACTAACTAACTCCTTTATGACTTTATGAAATTGAGTTTATTAACCACTTAAAACACAACACAAGATCCATAAATGCCATGTTCTGTCTGGTAAAATAAAGTCTCATAGCTTTAGTTTCCTGTTACAAGAGAGTGTTTTTCTTTTCCTCCAACTTCCACTGCAGTAGACTGTATTACACTGCTTGTGTGTCAGTAATCCTGCCTACTTCATCAAGGCTTAATGTTAATCTTATGCAGGTTAATTGATATAGTATGTTTCCATCTATGCAGGTCAGCAATCTTTATTACCAACTAACATATCTCATGACTTGATTCCCTCCGGTTTTAGAACATTATACTAGAGCTAGATACATCAAATTAAATAATAAAATCCTGAAGAAGTGCTTCCTATGGACACCTTTCTTGCAACCCATTTGTTATTACCTCCGCCAAGGAGGTTATGTTTTTGCCAGGGTTTGTTTGTTTGTTTGTTTGTCTGTCTGTTTGTCTGTCCGTTAGTGTGCAACATAACTCAAAAAGTTAAGGACAGATTTGGATGAAATTTTCAGGGTTTGTTGGAAATGGGATAAGGAAGAAATGATTAAATTTTGGTGGTGATCGGGGGTGGGGGGGCCCACGGGGGGGGGCAGGGGCACTGATCGTTACTGTGCAACATAACTCAAAAAGTTCTGGACAGATTTGGATGAAATTTTCAGGGTTTGTTGGAAATGGGATAAGGAAGAAATGATTAAATTTTGGTGGTTATCGGGGGTGGGGGGGCCCACGGGGGGGGCCACTGATCAGCCTTGGCGGAGGTCTGCGCTCTCCGAGTGCTTCTAGTTTTACTTATGTCATAACAAAAAATGCACATCGACCTCCTTCGAAATCCTGCTTTTTTAATTACTGTTGTTTATTGATATTGCACATATACAGGTTTAAGGGTTGAAGGTTAAGTTGCTTTATAACCCCTTTGGGACATTTATTTTGGTAAAAATGTTCTTCACAGTTTTAGTGAAGACCTTTAAAATCATGAATCACCCATAATATTAAAACCAGAGGGGTCACATTTATTTCTGACCCAGTCAAAGTAATGCTGGACAGAAAATAGTATCAGCATGAAACAACACTTCAGTACAGTGCAGTCAGTAGCCACTTTAACACAGAGATCCTGGAAAAAAGGTGAGATGATAATCCCACCTTTTTTCCACCACTGTGTGATTTCCACAGTCAAGCCAAAGGAGTAACAGTGGTGAGACAGGCTAGACTTTTACAGTGGACCTGCATTCCAGAATCAAAGGGGCAGTGACGCAGCGCAGCGAATAGTGTGACGAATAACTTCCGTGTCGGAAATACCCCGAGGATAGCGGTGTTGCTAACCTCTCCAGAGTTGGCCCATCTTTCACTGTTCCACAAATGTTAGCATGGGTACAGTCCTCCACCTGAAGTGACAACAACTGACAGATCTCGGCGTCTCCCCAGTTTGACATTTTTCTGGTCGCGTTGATATGTTTGTTTACTGTACACGGCCCACAGCTCATTTTTAAATCACCCCAGCACGGGGGTTGCACACGCAATACGTCATCAAAACATGGTTGCGGAACGAGAGGTGATCCTTTTACATAGCGTTTCGGGAATCATGATTCCACCTTTATCACAGCTCTGTTACTACCTCCAGAGGAGTTACAGAGCCATGACAGAGGTGGGACCAAATGATCCACCATTTGGTTTATGTTGTTTACGTTGTTCCAGAACAAAGGTAAAATATTCCCAGAACAGAGGTGCTGTGTAAAAGGGGCTAGTGACTGTCAATCGTCGGCATTTTGAAACAAATCACTGAATTTAGTTTATTCTGACTTCAATACATTTCGGAACCTCAAGCTTCTTCATGGTTTAAGACGCAGACACACACTAACACAGCCTGACTCATGTTGTGTGTCAAAGACAGCGCACACTGCTTTAGTGTGCAAATATTCCCTCCCTCTCTCCCGCTCGTTGCTCGCTCTCTCTCATGCTCACTCACACAAATTCTCCAGAGCCCACTTAATATGAATGGCCTCTGCCTTCATCAGCTCATCCCCGCGACGAACACACACACGCACACACACAAAAAGAGAAACAAATAAGACTTCTCATCACTTGAACTGCATTGTCTGTCTAAGCAGAAGTAATCAAATTTAGTCTCTGTGTCTCTCTCTTTCTCGTCGTCGCTACCGCTCCCTCACCACCAAGAGGCTGACTTCCACTGCATGAGGTTTTTCGAAAAGCTTCCAGCTCTAATGAGGGTCAGACATTTTGTTTCCTCCAAGTGAACAATGTCTAACAATAAACATTCAACATTGGGACAGATTCTAATCCAAAAGAGACCCTGAAAAGTTGTAACTCTATTAGCTGTTTGTGTTGGTTTTCTTCTATCAAACTTTAATGAAGCCTAAAAAGTAATGAGTGAAAAAAGCAACAGTCTTCACAACATCATTTTCCTTGTAGTAGATTTATCTGAGGATTATTTTCTCAGTTAAATTAAGTGAAATACATTGTCAGACAAGAGATTTAGCCCTCTAAAAGACTAAAAATTTATACTCACAACTGATATTAATTAGTGTTATTAGTTTCACTGACTCAGTTTGCTGAGTAGTTTCAGAAAGTGGCACCTACCATAAAACAGTCAAAAACATAGAAAACCTAATCACATGACAACTGACATTAATAAAAAAAAAGACAAGACTGATGGGTAAGAGACAGAAAAGAAAAAGAAACCATTTCATCACATAAACATCCTAGAAACATATGGAATGGATTTGTAGTTTTGCTCCAGAAATGAAATAATGACAAAACACATGACTGACAACACAGACAGAGGACAGAAAAATAGCCAAATTAGCCTTGGCAACATTGAGGAGGTGCAGTTTGCCATAGTAAAGTCATGCTTTTAACTGTCCCATCCAGAATTTGAAATCTGCACCACACATTAAAATTGCACATTAGAAACATTACACAGTAGGTGCCAGGGTCTTTTCACTGGTATACTGTTATATTGTATATTATACTCTATATTTGTTGTTCTGCATTTATTTGACCAAGTGATTTCTGTTTCCTAAAGTAAATAGTAAATTCCAGTAGTTACAAGAGTAAAGTATGAAACAGAGGTCTAACTGTTACTTTAAAAAGCAAAAAAATAACAATTTTAGCTCATCTACTGTTTAAAGGTAGTGGTTAGGGCTCGGAGGAACTTTTGTCATTTCAAATAGCCACCTCTTACAAACAGACAAGGATAAAGGCACGAGAAGGAAAGCAACACTGTAATGTGAAAATAATTTTACAAAATGGCATGTGAACATAACTGCGAAAACACACACCTTCGCGTAAACACAAGGGGGCGAGATGTTTGGATGGTCCGACTGCGCACTTCTCCACCCGCATGCACAGAATTTGCAGCGCCGCCTAATCATCGTCATTACAGCTGTTTGAAAACTGTTTCCAAACAGGCAATCAAAGCCTGTCTCGATAATTAGCGGAGGGGAAGACATCTTTGTGAGCAAGAGGCTTCTCTCCCTCCTCCCATTGCCACCAATCTGAGAATACAAAATCGGATCTGTCTCCTGTGAGAACACAAAAACCTGCACATTTTTGCATGTCTGTGATTCAGAGTATGTGTGTATGCGTGCGTGTACCGGTTGCACTTATTGTGCTGCCGAGACAGCTTGACTGAAAACAAACTGACAAAAAACATTTGAAGCAGAAAAAAGGAAAAAAAAACACGCACACACAACAACCTGTCAAGAGCGAAATGCCTCTAATTTTTCTGTCATCTGCCAGACGTTTAACAAGACGAGAGCATTCTGCTCCCACACTCCTCCTTCAAGCCACGAGAGACAGAAATGGAGGGAGGAAGAGGAGGGGAGACAAACAGTAAAAAGACAGGGTGGGTAAGAGACAGACAGAGCATCAGATATGTCTTTTTCCTATCTCAAATCATTCGACTCACTTAACCTTTCCTTTCTCTCCAGGTTGTGATCTCTCTCTTTATCGCCCCTTTTCCTCTACCTCAGACAGTGGAGGAACAAAGTGTATATTTGTAAGTGTCAGGGGAGGCAGGGTAATAAGCACTTAGCCATTGGCCCTGTCTCTGTCAGACCAAACCTCCAGCTCTCTGCCTCCAGCTTGCACTCTCTCCCTTTCTTTCTCTCTCTCTCTCTCTTTCTCTCTCTCTCTCTGAGGGAGAATGGTGTTTATAGTAAAGGTCCTGTTCACTTTAATGTGGCACATTACGCTGATGCTACTGTCAGCTCACATTAGAGCGCAGGCGGTGTGCCTGTGTGTCAGGATGTCTACTTGTGTGCATGCTGGCTGTATATTCATTTGTGCGTACACATGTGTACATGTACAGCAAGTGTGTGTGTGTGTGTGTGTGTGTGTGTGTGTGTGTGTGTGTGTGTGTGTGTATATATAGAGTGTATGTGCTGTCAGCTTGCCTCCTCTTGCTCCTCCAGCGGAGCTGAGGATCTGTGGAGACAGGCGGATAGATGAAATATTTAACTGTCGTGTGTTTAAAAGAACAACAGATGCTTTGTTCTGCTAATTAGCACTTAGCACAGAGAGCAGCTACAGTGCAGTTGTGTGTGTGGAGGGGATTGTTTTACAAACTCAGCTGGGGCTCTAAGCAGCTGCACTTGACTTGCCAAATCCAATCCTGTTCACTCTCTCCCAAACCTGGTGTTACAAGCAGGAGGCAGAGGTAAATAAAATGACAGAATAAAACTTTATATCTTCACAAGAGTGTAATACTGTGTCATGAGTGTGTTCTGATGGTGTCAATTTGTCAGTCAGGTAGTCTTTGGTCTAATACTACTGTACGATATCTTGATAATGAAGTGATTGACACTGGGTTTTAATCAGAATATTCATGGTCCTAACAGGATTAGTGCTACTGATTGTAAAGAGCTCTTCACCCTCCAACAACAATATCAATTAAGACTTCCCCTTAATCAGCACTGTTCTAAATATTTTCAAAGGTAAAGGTCCAACTCCAAAAAGACAAAGATGATAATGCAAGTAACATATATGTACATTTTCTGTGACCGTGTGAGTATGTTTGATCTCAAAAGCAGAAATTAGTTGAGAGTCCCGCCTGATATATAGAGGAAAAGGTGTTCGAGTCTGTGCAGAAAAATAAGAACGAGACTTCTTACTGTAGCTGTGGAAAGACTGCAATCCATTAGCCCAGCGCAGCTCTGCTCAGCCCAGTCAGGTTGTTTTGTCCTTATATAGGGCAGGCTAGCGGACGGTCGTATAACACCCGAGTCAGACTCAGCCACAGCAAAACATAAATTAAGACGCAGACAATGGGGGCTAGTAGGAGAAAACACAAAGCTAAGACTGTCTGCTCTGATTCTGTCACACAAAACAAAAAAAGAAAGAGAAAGAGAGCAATCAGAGAACAGGGGCAATGTCATCTGTACACAATATGGGTCATTATTACAAGTACACTTTCATATCCTCCTGTTAGTGCCTTTTTTCAATAGCCGGGACGTCACCCTCTGTAATGCTGACATCAGAGGAGGGGCTTGGTGTGTATGTGACAGGTTGTTGTAGTGCTGTGACCCCTCCTGTCCCTCGTCTGCCCAGAGATGCTTGTCTCCTCTCCTCTCCTCTCCTCTGACACTTAATCAATGCACTGGAAGTAGCCTTTCACACACAATCTAATTATATGGAAATGAAGGGAAACCAGGGGGCTCTGCGCTAAGTGTGCTAACACACACATACACACTTGCACAAATGTAAGGACTCAGAGACAGATCGCTAAAGGAGAAGCAGAGAGGTTACAGACAAATGGGGTCTACTTTAAGTGCTACTCATAGAGGGTAGACGCACACACATGCACACACAGCCCTATCTCACACAAAAGCCACAAATCATATGTATTGTCTTGTTATTGGTCCCTATTGTGCTTTGTTTCTGTCTATTAATCAGTCTGTTGGACACGTGTGTGTTGTGTTGAGGGGTGTGCTGTGCAGTAGAATAGGGTCAGGGTTAACTTCCAATAAATCAGACTTGTGCAGCCATTTAAGCTAGGACACTGCGAAGGCATTTGTCCAGGGAATCATCCATAACCTTTGACTGCTCTGCTCTGAATGCCTACTCACTGTGCAAAGTCACAGTCCCTGCCTCTACTTCTGAGTATCAACACACAATGACACACCTTTTAATTCATTCATTCATTCATTTTCTGAACCATGTAATCTTCCGCAGTGTCGCAGTTGTGCTGCAGCCTAACCCAGCCACTAATGGGCAAAGACAGGTATGTCCTAGACGTGGCATTTTTTTAATGTTATACAACATCTGATCACCAGATGATATTTAGTAGCCAAATTTCCCTGATGAGTAAATCTCATTTTTATTGTCATCATGATACGAACATTTGCAATAAACACAAAAAAGACTGCATGAAACACAAAAGTAACATTCTATTTACACAGAGCAAGTATTCACACTCAGCATGTGAATATTTGACCAGTAACAATGAGACATGGATACATCAGCCATGCATTCACACCATCAGATGATGCCTCGACACAAGCCACCTTCAAACTAACTGAAGCCAATTTTGTTGTCCAGAGGTTAGCCTTTTTATCATTATCACAATATTGAGCAATGTTATGCCGCATTACAGATTTTACTCATATTGTCCAGTCCTACGTCTTACCAGTGATGTCCCGATCTGGATTTTTTTGCTTCCGATGCGATCCAATTTTTTTAAGATGAGTTTTGCCGATACCAATGTGACACCAATCCGATACCGACTTTTTATGAGTTAAATTTTGATTTAAATTTGGTCAAAAGAATGTCAGTTTCTTTGTGGGGTGGGTCGGGTCAGGTCAAATAATTCTACAAAAGCCCCACAGGTTTAAAAAAAAAACCCGGCTCACACATCACTACTGGACCAGGAAGTGAAAGAGAAACTTATAGATACTTTACTAATTCCTCTAACCCCCTCCCCAGAACCGGGCCAGGATCGGCCTGATCTTGTGACCAAATCCGATCTGATCTTCTAAAAAATGCCAGATCAGCAGCTGATACCGATCTTTAGATCAGATTGGGACATCCCTACTTCTTATTTTACTGTCAACAATGAGAAATTTGTCACCTATAAATCGGTGTACTGTGGGTTATTACAGTCAACGGAAAAGGGAAGAAGAAAGAAAAAGAATAAGAAATAAATTCAGACACATACACAGCTACATACAGATCAGTTAAAAACACCAGCCAACACCTGCTTTATGTACATTTACTCTTTGTTGAAAAGCATCAAAATGGAATGAAAAAAATTCTGTGAAATTCTGGACATTTTTTTCTAATTTTGCTGATTCCATAAACATTTTCCAGCACAAAATTACAAAATGCACATTTAATACATTTGTGGAAATGCAACCACTGTCTAAGTGCAGGCTGTAGACATTTTGTGGCATTATGTGTATGAGCACTAGTCTACACAGTGGACTACAGTGGAGTGTTATGTGTGTAGGTGTGAAATTTTCTGTAACTTTATATGCCTGACATTACATACATTTGTCTGTGAGTGGTGTATTCATGGTATAGTTTTGAGGCTGCATCCACAGTCATAGAATACCCTGAAAACTTTTGAGGAATTCTTGTTTTGATAACTTTCCTCCCAAATGAACACAGCAAATTTTTAAGTAGTCTGTGTCTTGAAAAAACAGGGTTAGACAACAAAATTAGTGTTCTGGTGGTTTGAATGAAAATGGGAAATTAAGTCAAATTCTCAGGCTGGTATATTGTCTCTGTCTACCCCAAATGTGTCTGTGCAAGACAATGTGTACGTGTGTGTATGCGGCTGAGTGCATGTCAAAGTGTGTAAGAGAAAGGAAGACAGAAAAGGCGTGATCGAGTCAAGCATCCTGACAGCTGTCAGTTGAACCTATTTCAGTTGAGATGTACACACATGTCAATTAGGAGCCATGGTGATCTGAGCAGTTGTGAGCTGATAGGGTCACATGTTTACTCCCTGCAGCCACTGTCAGCACAGACCAACAATACAGCAGACATCACCTGACACAGACAAAGAAGCACACCATGCATGTCGCCACACACTCCTGACTGTGTGTATGCGGAGTTGGAAAGCACCTGGCAAAATCAGCAAAGCATATACAGTAGAACCACAGGTGCACCGCACAGAAAAATGGACTTGCACACACAAACCAGCCACATGGGCTGATGGAGCAGCATTTAATTTTAATTATCAACTGCAGAAATACTAAAACAAACAGGGATGTCTGTGAGAGAACTCTGTGTATTAGGGAGAAGTTCACAAAAAACATTCAGTATCTGTCACTATGATGCAGTCGTTTGTTGAACTGGTTTAGTGGCGTTTCTTTCTTAACTAGGTCACTCACAGACCACATATCCCCACCAAGGGCAACAGTCCACTTCTGTTCTACCGTGATATTATTACACCACAAACAAATCTCAAAATAAAGGTGTTCTCCTCCATCTTTCAGTTGGTGCTACTGGTTTTCATGGAAATCGCTGCAGCAGTTTTTCTGTAATCCTTTTGACAGACAGGTGTGACACCTGAAGTCCTTTGTCCAGCAAAAAATATCATTAAATAGAATTATGCATTTTAAAACATTTCCCTGTGGTCTAAATAAACTGTAAATGCTATGCTTGGGTCTGAATTCTTCATTAATTCAACTCCACAGGTCCATCTTCAACCCTATTTCTGAGTAATGACACCAGAAAGGTGGTTTTGAGCGCTGGCCCTTTAAATGCAAATGAGCCGCCTCACGCCCCACCCCCTCCAGGTTGTTGACTGTGCTGCTCTGTCCCATTCAGCCACTTGTGTTCGTTAATACAACCAACAGCTGAACATTTTAGGTAATCAGCTCGAAGTTTGGACATATTTTCAGTATGGACTACAACTGCCACTGCTGACAGTTATGGCGTACTCGGAGAAATGTTCGTTAGAGAAGTCTTGACCTTATATGTGGCGTAACTAGTTATAAAACATAACAAATTAAGAAGGAATTAAAACGAGTTGTAGAAATCCACTCGATTTTTGCCGGACGGAATATAAAGATAGCTTTTCAGCACCTGGAGGGTTCAAATTCAAACTTTTTGAACTATTAGGGTCCAAATACACAAATAAATGAACCAAAGACTAATAGAAGTAAGTTTAGCAAAATATGACCCCTTTAAGGGCATCATGTTTTCTTTAAAATCACAGTGCTCAACAACTGGTGGGGTCTGGTCAAAATCTGATCTGTGGGAGGTTTTCATCTTGAAGCATTTTGACAAAAAATAAACCACTTTTTGGCCACTCCTTTTATTCTCATTACAGACTTTTTGACAGGCAAAGTGAGGCCAACTCTGTAAAACTATCTGGGTCCTCAGCTATGTGGATTGTTGCTCACTCATATACCTATACATTCAGATGAGTATAGCACAGTCCTGAAGCTGCACTCCATGGCCAATTAACTTAGATCCGTGTGTGCTCCTGTATCATTACATGTTCTGCTGTATATTTTGCTTCTATTCTTCCTGAGCGCATCTCAGGCCACCTGCATTATAGCTTGACAGGAAACCTACATCCCCAATCAAACTCCACACCTGTCACTGCCCACAGAGTAGCCACACACCAGACACAAGAGCACAAAAGGCTCACCTCCTGGAAGAAAGTTTCATCTTCTCATCAATTAACCATCAGGCATGTTGCTTTGTTATTATATTATCCTTGTAACCATGTGTAAAAGAAAAGAAAAGAAAAAGAAAAGGACAAGACAGGAAAAAGAAAAAAAGGAAAGGAAAGGATCCCAAATCTCTAAATGTGTCTTACAGTTTCCGAACTATAACTTTAGCCCAAACTGGTCTGAACAGTCACTAAGCACGAACCCCTCAACTTTAAAAAGAAATCATGACATGAACCACATTCATTTGTTCATTCACATCTATTTTCTCTTTACTCTTCAGTGTATCTGACCTCGATCATCTGTGCTTCAGATTTCTTTTTCTAAATAATACAGTCATTTATGATTCATTAAATCAAACCCATAATTCTTTCGAATGATTTTATTTTATTAAGTTTCTGGTAGATATTCTTCCAATAATAGATATTCTTGACCTCATATGTAGTGGTGTATTCACCTGCAGACCCTGTCCTTTTCCTGTATTTGCTATTTTCTTTTCATTTTGCTGCGATCAGGATGTTTCTGGGCATCATCGAGCAGTGAGTTTGTATCTCCAACAAATCAATAACAGCATCGCACAGATATAAAATAAAGTGACTCCAGATATGACTCTGTCCATCTGCTCCTCTCACTTAATACACAGTTTGTCTGAGAGAAAAACTTTGGGCAAACCACACACAGATATATCAGCCTTTCAACTCTAATAGACGTGTCAGCAACAAACACAGCAGAAATGAAGAAGCTTGTGCGTAGGCTGTTTAGCCTCTAAAATATGTGAGGACATAGGTGTGTTTATTTGCGTTTTTTGAATTTAGCCACTGTGAGGGAATCGGGAAACATTTTTTTTCTATTTCATGACTTTTTATTGTCACTATGGTGCTCGCTGACTGGAGCGGAAGGGTCATGATTGAACAACTGACAAACCCAACCGACAAGTGTTGTATACTTTGCCTTTAACTTAACAGAAACTGAAATTAGGTCACATGTACCCAGTTACAAAAGCCAATAATTGTATTTCTCTGTGGCCCAGGTGGAGCACAATTGATGGTGAGGTTCAACCACTTGAATTTCTTCCTCACTTGTAGCACTCAAATATTTCTGAGAAAACTGCCCTGCTTTAAGGAGGCACCATATCCACTACAACTTATACCAATGCATTACTTTCACCAAATGTAAAGTAAATGTAAATTGGGAAAAACATGTCATCTAATCTGATGGATATAGATAAATGTTATGACATCACTTTAAGATCCTACTTTTATCACCATGAATGTCACATTTAAGGGTCATTAAAAAACAGCATGTCATGTCCAGCTGTGAACCACGCTGACCACATCATTAAAACAACACAGATCAGAGACGGAGAGGACAAAAGAGACGAAAGGAGCGACACAGGAAGAATTAAGAGGATGTGAGCAACAGAAAAGACTAGTCGTGATAACAATACAACAAAAGACCAAAAGAGTTTGAGAGAGAACGAGCAATAGACACAGACAATGTGATAAACTGTGTGTGTATGTGTGTATTCATTATAAAAGTGTTCTGATTGTCTTGGCGTCCTATCAGGTGGCATCAAACCCGTGTGCGATCTAGAGGGGGAACTACAAAGTGGATCCTGGGGCCTGCAGAAAGAAGCCTTTTTGATCGTGCTAATTAAAAGCCATTTTGTTTAAAACAAACAGACACAAGTCTAATTGGCTCTTTTCCATAAGAAAGGGAAGGATGTTGAAAGTAGAAGAACGCATGAAGGAGGGAGGAAGTGTGTGTCTGTGTGTGAGGTGGTGGTGGTGGTGGTGTTGGATCAGAGGGAAGCTGTGCTCAGCCTGGCACATGCACCGTTCAACACACATGGAAACACACACACATTGTTTCACTGTAGTCCACGATTAAGGATACCCATTAACAATGTGAACATACAGTATAAAGTCAGTGCAAGTACACAATAAGATAACAGGTGGAGATGACAAAGAAGAAAACACACACACAAATTCACAAAGGCATAAAAATTCAAAGGAAACTCTTGTTATGTTGAACATATGGTGGAGTTAAACGGCCCCCAACCGTGCCATTATTTTCTCTTTCTACAACAGACAACGTCACATCAACTTTAAGTCTGCAAGTCTTTTTTTCTTCTTCTTCAAAAGTAGGGGGCAGACAAGCTGCTTTTAATTTTTTCTAGTTATTTATTTTTTACACAGCAGGGGAGTTCCCATTAACTGAAATAAGATGAGATAAGACAGGATGAGATAAGACTAAAACTATACTTACACATACATAACAATAAAACTATACATATACAGTAAAATGCTAAAGGGCGTATTCAGCAAATACCCTTAAAAAAGCCCGAACCTCATTAAACATATGAATATGCTCAAAAGAAATTCAATGGGAAATGACCAAGCCTAATTTGAATAAATTCCAGGATCTGATCAATTTCCAGGAATTTTGAGGTGTGGTGGAAACACAAACCATGCAATTCTATTACCCAAGTAAATAAATTCCTTGTAATAAAACCTCCTGGAAAAGAGGGGGGGGGTGGTAATGATGCCCTACTGGACCCGGAGTTATACTCACAGTTGAACAAACAATATGTAACTGTGAGGTGAGTTCCATTTTCATTACTTAAGAAATGGAGACATTTCACTTAAAGAGAGGGAACATGTTAGATGAGGTTTATTATTGCACAAATGTAGCATGTAGAAAGTTTTAGGAATGTAATATGTTTAGTTTTCATTATTATTCATTATTTCATGTCCCCCTATTTTTAGATAGGATCTATATTATGTGTTTAAATTGTGGAACTGCATTGGTTATAACTGTTTTCTGAGCAAAAGAATAAAAAAGAAGGATGTTCAATGGTTCATGTGGTTTGTAAAACATAAAGAAGATAAGCTGAATATGTTGCCCACAACCCTCATTTAGCTAAGTAACACTAGATAACACACCAAAAGAGGCAAAAAGTGTTACATAACTAAACTAGAGAAGTTACAGTTTCTATAATCAATATGTTTCTGACAGTTCTCATTCTCAACCGGTTGTGCATAAACTCCTCAGCCTCAAAATAATGCTATTTTGAAGAAAATTGGCTGTTCAACTTAAACCAACAAACTTCTTACAAACTGCACTTCATTAGAATCTTTGAAGACATAACCAAAAAAAAAAGCTGATTAGAAAATTTTGCTGACAAAGCTGTGTCCTCATTATAACAGTGAAGATAAGGGAGCACCAATCACTGGAGAAGCATGTGCATGAACATGTACACACACTACACGTGTGCACTCGGATATTCACGCTCACACACAACATGTACACACACCTGGGGCTGAACAGGGAACAGACTGTCTCCTTCCATCTCTGAGTCATCACATCGCAGCCTGCAGCGTCTGTGGATGAGTTCACACTGTTCTCCTTAAACTGACTGAAGTCTACCGAGCAGAGATGGCTCACATTCAGTGGAAAAGGCTTCAATATGCCGGACCAAGCAGATAGGTAAGAGTTTTGTATTAGTCTTCATGGATTGTTTAGGGAGTACTCGGAGGAAGACGCATTTGAGAGTCAAGTGGATTCTTCCTGTTTCTGTCTTACACACCCCCAGACAAACACACACACACACACACACACAAAGAAGAAGTCATATTCAAAGCTACTCAGGCCTTGAATGCTGTAGGGGTTTTCCCTGTTGCCTAAAGGCACACCATCACTGGAGAACATATTCTCCTCTAGATACACATACACAACACAAACACACCAGGCACTTAATGACACATAAATATGGAAGAAGTAAACAGATATCTCGGCGAGAAGTAGAGGAAACATTAAATGTATGATACAAGGCAAAGGATCATCAGCTGCTTTTCCTTTTCGACTTGAAATAACATCGATGGCTTCAAGAAATTCACACACATCCACTATACATATCCATGCAAAATGCAACTCTCCAAAACATAAAAACAACTACTGGAAAAATGTTAAAAATGCCACTCCCCCCCAGCACACACACAAACGGAAAAACTTGCCATCTTGAGCGGTTGTTTCTAAGTATGGAAAGAGGAGCAGACTACATGAATGACAGAGGCAATGGGGGCCAATTTGAACAACATACACAATACACTAGATTAGAGCCACACTTCCCTGTTTTGCCGCAACACAAACATTCACTTATCTATATGATAATAGGAGGGCACAGAGCTCATCATGACAACAAGAGACACGCAGCACAATGCTGAGCAGCGCCTGCAGAAAGACTGATCTGAGATGTAATCTGCACCAAAGAGAACAACAGGGAGAGAAAAGAGAAAGGAAAAGGAAGATCTATGTCTTTATATGCAACACAATTTGAGGTTGGATGAATTGACAATGAAGCCGCCAACAACAAAGCACAGACAACAGCCTTTTCTTAGAAAAACATATCTATAAAGGAGATAGTGATTCTGAGAATGGGATGAAATACATAAAACTGAGTGAGACAGAAGTACTGAAAACTTTGCATCTCAGTGTGAGAGCGTAAATGGAGTCCGTTTGGCACCTAATGTTCAATGTATGCTTAATCTAACAGGTTCTACTATTTAAAAGTGGATGTTTGCATGCGCTGTGTGTGGATTTTTATACATCTGTGTTAATGTGGTTGTACGACATGCTGTTATATGTTTTTATTACCCCGCCCACCGAAGGGGAGGTAAAGGGCATTGTTTTTGGTTCGGTTTGTTTGTTTGTTTGGTTTTTAACACTCTAGCAGCAAAACTATTGGTTGAATTCATACCAAATTGAGTTTATAGATTACCAGTAACCCAGAATAGATCTGATTACATTTTGGGAAAAGTAGGTCAAAGTTCAATTTTTTTATGAATTATTAAAATCTTTTTTTTTTTCCCCATTTACCTCTAATGGATAAAATTTCAAATGTCTGTATCAGCAAAACTATTGGTTGGATTCATACCAAATTGGGTTTGTTAGTTGCCAGTGACCCAGAATACATGTCATTATTATTTTGGGAAAAGTAAGTCAGTGTTAAAAGTTTTGACAATGACATCTGATTTTTTAAAATCTTTTTGTTTTTTCCATATACTTATTAGAGCCCGACCAATATGGGATTTTTGGGGCCGATGCTGATATCGATATTGGGGGCTAAAAAAAGCCAATATCCAATATATCGGCCGATATCTGATATTGGCCGATAACCGATATATTGGCTGATATATGAAATAAGAACACTGATCTACACAGGATATAATAATCTTATATTAGATAATTGTTAACAGGTGGATAAACAGTTGCATAAATCTTTGTTTATCTAACAAATATAATTTACACAACTTTCAAATGCAAACTATGCAATCACAAAAATAATTAAAGCAAAAAATATTACTTACCACACAATTATGTTTTCACTCAGAAATTTTGATGTGTCTGCCTCACGGCACTGCAACTTCTTATGTGGACTAAGGACTAAACTGAGCATGTGCAGAGTGAATTAGGTGAGTCCTACATTGTTCCTGATTGGAGCAATTGCAAGAGTTACAACTGACCCATGTTACAACTGTCCCCAGTCTCCCCTACACTACTAACACCCAGGCCTGCTGGCAGAATGAAACTGTGAGGTAGACAGGAAGGGCACGAACATGGGTGTGTGTGGGGGGTGAATACTCCATAAGACGAGGGGGGAGTCCGGGATTTTCGGAGCGGGGGGTTTAGCGGTCCATCCTCGTCAGAGCACGCGGTAGCGGTCTGTGATTTTCACCCAGGGGGGGCGGGGGGGGGGGGGGGGGGGGGGGGGGGATAAGCAGTCCATCTTTGTCAGAGCGCGCGGGGGGGTGTAGCTCCGTGATTATGTGATTGTGTATGGGGTGTGATAGCGTCATTGTCCGAGCAGGAGTGAAAGTGAAACTAACTCGCTTTAAACTTCCTCTTATTCTCCGGGCGGTGCACACACACACACACACACACACACACACACACAGGAGCAGCGAGCGACAGAATCTCTGCGCAGCAAAAAAAAGTTAATATATCAGCTACATATTGGCCGATACTTATTAATTGGTGATATGCTATAATCAGCTCGATTAATTGGCCAGCCGATTAATCGGTTGGGCTCTAATACTTATAATGGGTGAAATTTCAAATGTTTATAAAAACATCAATTTTGTTTCAATTTACTTCAAACTTGGCACATATATAGAGGCAATTGATATGCTGACATCAGCACACACATAGACATGATGACATCAGCTGGATCAATGCCAAAATAAGCTACAATATGTGCGATGGGTGGGGTTTGTTGTGCCTGGCACCACTTGTTTGCTTTATTTTCAAGAAGAAGAAAAAAAAAAAAATCTATACCGGCGCTATTATCTGATATTGTTAAATCTAACTGACAAAGTGAAAAAGTGACAAGTTGGCTAAATTTGGTTATAGTATGTCTACCACTACCACAAGATCTGATAAACACACTTCACTGTTTAAACCATCAACTGACTGGAAGTATTCATCATTACTTATTTGTCTGTCTTCTGTTGCTTCCCAGGTGAGAAAAGTTGTCAAAGTAGGTAAAGGATGTCAAAAACACAATTTCACGCTTGTCTTTTTGTATGTTTTTGCAGTCTTTTATGAAGCCTCCCAAATGAAATGACAAATTGTTGTGTTTGACTCTTATTTTCTTTCCCCACCATTTGTCAGATCAGCCCTTTCTCTGGCTGATATTATGTGGTCTGATCTCAGCAATAAACAAACAAAACCCATTATTTTAAAAAAGCACCTTTAGGGGCAAATTTTTATACTTTCAAAATGCCAAGAGAGAATCCACCCCCATCAGCCATTCATGCTAATTCCACCCTCAGTTTTTGCTGAGCTAGGTTTACATCCTGACTGCAGCTTATACTCTTTAAGTGCCCTCAACAGGACGATGAGACACAATGATCAGAGTCCGAAAGAAAAGGAGAAAGAAGGAAAGAAGGAAAGGAGAAATCACAAAGGAATTACACTTTCTTTTGGTGTATATGATCTATTATTAATCCAATTTTGCACAGACCCTTAAATATTTTGGGGGGGAAAAAAATCATATTGAGCAAATTAATGAGGTAAACGTAATGATCTGAGATGATCAAAGGATATCAGTGTTGGGCAAAGTATAGCCACCAATTAGTAAAACAAGCGCAGGAAAGGGACTAAAATATGCACCACCGCGCCTGATGAAAAGACAGGGTCAGAGAGAATGGACTAATTTCACAAATGAAACAACGTGCATCGAGACGGGCCCACGTGTGTGTGTGTGTGTGTGTGTGTGTGTTCCAGGACGAGGGGGGTGTGTATGCGGGTCATGTTTAGATTCCCCCTGGGTCCATGAGCAGAGAGAGGGAGAGAGGTCCCATAAGAGCAGCAGGAGAGGAGCTGGCTTTACTTTGATAACAATAATAAGGTATTTCTCGCTCTCACTCTCCCTCTCTCACTCTTTTTTTTTTTACCCTGCTTTGGCACAATGAGCACTGCCGCTCTCTTTTGATCCATGAAAGAAGCTTGTTATGTTTTTTTGAAGAGTTTGATGCACAAAGGAACAAGGAAAAAAAAAAAGTTCGGAAATAGGCGGCGGCCCCTGTCCGACTTGGACTTCGGTTCATTAAGAAGGTCTCCAGGGGTGTACTTCTTTTTGTCAGTTCTTGTTTTGTTATTTCTTGTTTTTTTTTGGGATGGGAGCTGCTTGACCCACTGATGGAGAATGGTGTTCTACAGAGTATGCATTTGTGTACACAGAAGACGGTCTGTTATATTAACAGACTATTAAAGCTGTAAACAAGACAAAAAGAGAAGGTACCAGCACTGTCCAGGAGGGAAACTTCTTTAGGCACTTGAATAAGGAGCATCTCATTCAAACTGCAGGCAAGAAACGCAAGATAAAGCCAACGATTCATTCATTTACGTTCATTCCCTCTACTATGTTTTTATTTACAGCACATGAACTGCTGACCTGTGTTGCCAAATTAACTCTTTATTGGGCAAGTACCTATTTTTGGTCATTTCCACATGCATTACAAGACAGTGAGAGCAACAGTTCCAGTGAGGACAATGAGTCACCAATCTCAGATCCACTGTGGTCTACAGGGTCTGTAAGGTCCACCTCTGCATGAACAGTGAGTGTACCTGCTTTGTTAGGTACCATGAAGTAATGGTACTAATGTAAGGAATGATGTTCAAAGGGATAATGTGGATGTGGACAGGGGTCTGGATCAGCACTGATGTTGGTTTAATGTTATAAAGGTGATGTTCCATTTACCTTACAAGTGTTTTTTCTTGTATTTTTAAAATGTACTTCAAGGATTTTTTTCTTTTTTTGCCACTTATGGGTAAGGAACCAAATATGGTAACTTTACTGACCTTGATTTTCTACATGAAGATAAAAAAAAATTTCACAAACGCAATAAAGTCTTGTTATGTCCTCCAATAACAAACTAAGGTTAAAATTTTGAATTTCAGGGTATTTCTATGAGTGAACGATAAAGTGTTAAGCTAAATAGAAACAACATTCATATGCCTGACAATGACATATAGGTACAGACAGATGACAAGTAGATGCTATGCTTCATTTTGGAAAAAAAAAAAAAAAAAAAACAGATGATGCGTCCTTGTTCATGACAGCGATAGTAAAGCATGTTTTTCCCCACATAACCATCATATGTTTCACCTGTGTAATACACATAAAAACCAACACATGCACATTTTGAGTGAAATTAGCTCAGCTCATCATTTCCTGCAGTCATTCCTGTAGGTTTAAGAGAACTTGAAAGCTTCAGTTCCCTGCTAAAGAGGACTGTATGATGACAATAAAAAGCAGGAAAAATATTTCAAAATATCGCATACATTTGCATGGGAGGCATAGTGTAGTGGTTGGCACTATCTGTCTGCACAGGTTCTTTCCAAGTTCTCCAGCTTCCTCCCACCAACCAAAGACAAGCACCTTATTAGGTCAACTGGTCTCACAAATTGCCCACTGATGTGAATATTGTCGGCTTCCTGATAAAACCTGCTATGTGACTTTTGGCAAATTTTACAGGAGAAACAAAAAACTGTTTATATAACAGGAAACTGTGAAATATGACAAAAAATATCTGTTCCTTTAATGTTGGTACTTATGATGGAATGTAAACAACTTTCACAGGAGACTGAAATTTGAAGCTATAATAGGGGAGATAGCAGGTTTTTATTCCTAACCAAAAATGTCACTTAGCAGGTTTTATCAGGAAGCCCACGATATGACAGTGAATGGTTGTTTATGTATGTTGCCCTCACCCATTGGTTGCTGGGATACCCGTCAGGATCCTTATGACCCTCCCAATGATTAAGCAGTTCAGAAAATTAATTAATTTAAATGGACAATGTATGCCTTTCTTAGGTGGTAAAAGTAATCCTTTCTGCATAAGTCTCCTGTGATTTTCTGTTACATGGATGATCCTTCCTCTCCCTCCTGTCTCATGTCCAAATTTGGACATTGAGACAATGATTACCAAGCTATCATTTTCAGAATCATGTCGTGAGGGGAGTTAGAGTCAGAATGAAGGTAAAGCTACACTTTTATATTCATTCATTTATTCATCTTCTGAACCGTTTTATCCTTAAGAGGGTCAAGGGGGCGCTGGAGCCTACCCCAGGTATGTTACATAATAATGAATATCTATCTATCTATCTATCTATCTATCTATTGTTTTTTAGTTTGTTTGTTTTTTTAACCACAATTTTGGCTTTAGCTGTCTTAACCCATAAAGACCCAAACATCCACAAGCAACCAAAACCATCTACTGATATGAACTGTTAAATATCTGTTGATCAACTAATCCTATCAATACATGTAAATAATTGGTGTAAAATGCAGTTTATTATCTTTTCATGGTCATCAGATATGACCTATTTGGACGTTCAGAGGCTCTGAAGTGCACATGGAAACACTGTCATCTTCTACAACATTGATTCACCAGTAAAACCCATGGAGTTGGATCAATGACAGTGGATGCACACATTTGTTTTTACCTTCAGTTATTGGTATCTTTGCTAAAAAATTTAAAAAAAAAAAAAAAAAAAAAAAACACTTTTTCCTCAGTTTTCTCTGTTTCTGATTTAATAACGTTTGAACTCAGTTAATTAAGTATAGAAAAACACCTAATTTTGACTAAAAAGAATACAAAATAAAGAGGATAACATAATAAAGGGTGGTAAATCACTTAAGAAAGGTTAAATAGAGAGAAAAATTCATTTGGGAACTACCACAAAAGTAGCACTGGGTTAAAGTTGGTTAAATTTGCAGGAGTCAAAAGATCTTTACACACTAAGGATGTGATGAAAAAACTACGCGTGCAAAAAGTGCCAAACATTTGTTGAGGAATAGCCTATGTCACATCAAAACTATTGATTAGTTTGTGAAAGTTATGACACTTAAGAGACATAAATATATTTGTGTGAGGGTATGTGACAGAAATAGTCATAGATTATCATCATCTGGAGGTCTGTCTGCAGCTGCTGCATCTCCATCTGTCTGATCCTGCATCTTCTGTTCCTTTGGGTCTATGTCCAGTGTCCAGTTATAGACACACACAATGCAAACTGTATTTGATTCATATGATGCTCATGTTACACACATTCCTCAGTGTCCAGACTGTCCAGTTGTCAGTCCTGTTCCACATGTTGTCTTTCACCTCATTAGCTAATTTCATATGAAGCTATAAGAGGCTGGAAATCAACAGGTCCAGCTCCTCATCGTTATTATCATGGCATCCGGTTCACACAAATGATTGGTTGATCCATGCCACAAAAGCTCATAAAAACCGATCTTATTGTGAAAAAATTTAACATTGCTTTTTCACATCGAAATACTTGCGAAGTCTGTGAAAGTACTCATGATTAAAACAGCTGAAAAACAAATACTGATACGCAAATGAACAACACTCCCCATGTGTAAAGGCCTAAAATCAGAAGGGGAAAAAAACACCAGAATCTAAAAATATACACCTTCCTTCTGCAGCTCTCTCCTCTTTGTCCAAATAATGTGCTAATAATAATAATAATAATAATAATAATAATAATAATAATAATAATAATAATGTGCTGTGCACTTTAAATCTCCCCTCGCCCAAATATAGTGTAAGATTCTGTTCAAAATTACAGTCCTAAAATTTACATTAGATTGTATTTGTGTAAAACTTATTACATACATATTCATATTCGAAAATACTCAGATATTATAAATGCACAAGGCCATTTGACCTTGAAAAAGTAGGTCAAGGTCACCTATTTTCAGTAGGCTTCTGCTCCATGCCAAGATGCATCCATAGGATAAATTTGGTGCAGATATGTCAATGCCTTCTTCAGGTAATGCAATTATGTCACTGAATGGACAGACAAACAGATGGATAGACGACAAAATGATTACAATACCCCTCGGCTGAGGGGTAAAAACTACATAATAAATATACATAAAATTATGCCATTTTACACCTCTATGGAAAGCAGAAGATACTTTTTCTCTCACCTCCCATCTCTACAACCTCTATCTACAAATCTATTCAACCTGAATAAACAGCAACACACTCAAGAGCAGGTGCATAATTCTTGTTTCCTAATTGAATTACTATATGCTAATAGAAAATCCCATATTTTTTGCCCTATAACACCGAACAAAACATGTCACACTGAATTGTCAAAATCCTTCAAATTGAGTCCAATTCTATGAGGAAGCTGTGACCCCTGTAATATATCTAAGTGAAAATCTTCTATATCTTTACACACCAGGTCACAAATTCTTTAATACTAAGTTGGAAATCTGACTGTGTTTCTGTTCTGTGTGACTGACTAGAGTCTCAGGAGACGACTGTTTTCCCTATAGAATGTGAAAGAAAAAAACACTCTCACACATGAACACGCAAACAAAGTTACAAGTACAAGAGCTAAAAGCTAGGCTCGTATTCAGCTGACGGAGTGCTCAGTGTTATGTCACCCTTTTTTTCTTCATGCTACTATTCATATGCCCCTGTTCCATTCTCTATTTTTAAAGACATTTTTCAATCTTTTAAAGCCAAATTTTCTAACAGCTCACTTACTAAAAAGCCTCCACATGGAATGAAAGCATGCAGCACATCTCTCAATTTAATAACAATGGATCACTTTGTGCTTACAAAACAGTGGAGAGAAGGAGATGAGGGGGGTGACGGGGGGGAAAGTTGACGGGTTCTTCTGATGAATTTTAATCCTGACCTCAAAAGAAGAGACAATGGAAAGGAGGGGGTTGGTATTGTGGTTTTATTATAATTTTTTTTTATCCTGGCTTTGTGTATTCCTCTAAGCCTCTGTATGACTATGTGCTGGAGGAAGACAATGTTGGGACAAGCCACTTAAGCCCATTAGTCTAATAATTCATACAGCTTGGCAGTGTGTTCCTCAGCCCTTTCCAAAGTGTGCAGAAAAAAGTAGATAAATCATTAGATAGATGGATATAGAGAGAAACTGGAGAGAATAAAGGAGACTTGCAGTCACAGTACTCAGTGTGCTTTAAAGCAGCTACTGTATTCATTCTTTTGAAGTGATAAGGTGAATTCAGGTTAGAAAAAAAATAGAAAGAAAGAAAGAAAGAAAGAAAGAAAGAAAGAAAGAAAGAAAGAAAGAAAGAAAGAAAGAAAGAAAGAAAGAAAGAAAGAACTTTTGTTGGCTTTTCTCTCTGCATTTACACGACTCACTAAAAACATCAAGATGATATGAACAATAGTACACAACGGCAGAAAAGGGACATTGAGAGACACGATATTCTTCCAATTATAGCCTACTATAGGACCTTTCTGTCTGCTTGTTAAATCTGATGTCATCATGCCGCAAAACTCATTTACAGTCATGAAACAATTTGATATTATGAATGCTGTAGGTAATTCCAACCTGCATACCTACAGCTGAAACAGAAAAACAGTTTTCTTTGCCCTCTCATTTTACTATCCCGACTACTTTGAAACCATTCAAAGTAGTCAAGATATTAAGAGAAAAAAAGGATGATATTGCAAATTAAATTTCAGATAAAATTATTCTTAACCTACTTTATTAAGTTAAGTTTGATTAACTTACTGTTGCCACTGAAGTAGAATAGTCAAGTACTATCTACTCGTTAAGTCTGACGTTGTTGTGCCGTAAGACTCACATCTGGGTTGAAACAGTCAACATCAGAGCTTATATGCTTGTTTATTATAACTTCTTTTTTTGTGAGCTCCTGCTTCATTTATAGCAAAGTATCACTTATCTTACACTGAAATGGACACTAGAAAGGGCTGACAAACGAAACATAAAGTGGAAAGATAAATGTATAGATTAACTCCCTTTACTCATTATATACTCAGTACCTAGCATTAGCATTAGCCCATGAGTAACACTGAGTTGCCATTGAAGGTGCTTGGGGATCAACTCCAGATCTTCATCAGTACCTTGGTCAAGGACATTGACAGGAGAATTAATGTATTCATACCTGTTTTTGATGGCAAGGGGAAACTGGAAGACCCACAAAATGCCTGTGTGGCACAGAAAGGACACACAAACTCATTCATTTATTCATTTTCCAAACCGCTTAAACCTCAAGGGGTCATGGAGGTTTATATTACATATGACATGAGTAGTAGCCTAAATGAGCGAATTGCCCCATGGAGGAGAAGGCTAGAGGCAAAGATCATGGCGGCACGGAGAGAAGTCAGCCTTCTAACAGAACTAAGCAGAGGTGTGAATCTAAGGAAAGAGCTGCCCAGGAAATATAACAAACTGTCCACAGCTGAGGCGCTGGAGACTGCTAAGCAAAGGCTCACAGCCCTAGCTACCCGCCTAAAGAGATATACAAGAGAAGTAGAGGCAAGGAGAATAAACAAGTTGTTCTCCACCAACCCAGCTAAGGTCTACTCTCAATGGCAGGGTAACAAGGTGACAACAGACCCACCCAGGGCTGAGGCTGAGCAATACTGGAGGAGTATCTGGGAGAAAGAGGCAGCACATAATACTAACGCCCAATGGCTGATAGACTTACAGGCCGAGCACAGCCAACTTCCAGAACAAGATCCAGTAGTCATCACCCTAGCAGACATCCAAACAAGAGTGTCCAAAATGAAGAGCTGGACAGCATCAGGGCCCGACATGATTTACACCTACTGGCTTAAGAAGCCTACTGCACTCCATGAACACCTAGGAGCACAAATGAACCAGCTGCTAAAGTTGGGAAACCACCCACAGTGGCTAACCCAGGGCCGGACAGTCCTCATAATGAAGGACCCCCAGAAGGGAACAATACTATTTAACTACCGGCCTATAACCTGCCTCAGCACCACCCCCTCAGCCAGATCATCTCTAATGCCGCGTTTCCATTACGTGGTACCAGCTCAGCTCGACTCGACTCGACTCGGCCTTTTTGCATTTGCATTACAAAAAAGGACCTGGAATTTGGTACCCGGTACTAGTTTTTTGGTATCACCTCTGCCAAGGTTCCAAGACTGGGGACCAGATACTAAAACGTGACATGTAAACACTGCAGACCACTGATCGGCCAGAGAGTTGTCTCTGTGACCCGCTGTTTTACAAAAACCAGATGCAGAAGTTTACAGTAAATGTAGCGGTAGGTTAATCCATATGATGACAGCACGAAAAACTATACCATTCAGTCAGGAGATTCAGTCTTTGGTGGCCAACGTAAAAATTCAGCATGAATTTGACGAGATAACACGCAATGAGCGAGTTTATCAGCAACTCTCTGAGCAGACAACACGGAAGTAAAGCACCGCATCGCTATGACATCCAGGTACTGTAAAGTCGGTAGTATTCTGTAATGGAAACGGTCTCCAGGAATAGGACCTGGTACCCGAGTCGAGTTGAGCCGAGTTGAGTCGAGCTGGTTCCACGTAGTGGAAACGCGGCAAAAGAGTGGCTTTGGGTACCGGTTCCGAAGTGGAACAACCATCAGCCACCTCCTCTACATGGATGACATCAAGCCATATGCTAAGAATGAGCGTGACATTGACTCCCTGATCCACCTCACTTGGATCTGCAGCAAAGACATTGGGATGTCATTCAGACTCGATAAATGTGGGCGGATGATCTCTAGAAGAGGAAAGGTGATCACAACTGAGCAGTTTCTAAACTAAAACTAAATCCTTGATGGGAAACTCAAACATGCTAGACTTTGTGAGATGTTTCAGACGCTTACTTTTGCTGTTCAGTATGTTCCAATACACAAAATAAAACAACTGACTGATGAGCCTGACACCACTTTGTTGTTTCTGACACAAACCGACACCCTACGGCAGCACTGGGCTGGAATCAGGCTGACATAGTATAGTCTGACTAAGAAATGTAATCTTTCAGACCTTCAGTTTTGTCAAATAAACACAAAGCTGTTGACTTTGCAGTACGTTTATGAAACAAATGAGTTTTTGATAGTGAAATTCTTTTACCAAACAAAGTCCCTTGGAAGTACATAATCTCTTTACAATGCAGAGAAGTGTTGCTGTTTTCACTTCTCTGTTATGTTTCATAATGCCATAAGTTAGAGTGAGACAGAAGACGACAACAGGATGCTCCAGCAAGCCGCCACATGTTGTGGGATTAGTTTACTGCTTCCAGTCTTGTACAAGATCGACACCCTGTTAAAGCACTGACACTCAAACACACACCACTTCCTCACTCTCCTTGTGTGTGTATGTGTGTGTGTGTGTGTGTGTGATAAAGATAGAGCACTACCTCATCAGTTGCATTGAAAAAATACCATTCACAGACTGACAGATGTCTCTCTCTGTCTCTTACCTGCATCTAACAGGGCTCTAGGCTGCAGGCCATACACACACCCACTCTAACACACACACCAAACAATCTCTGTGCAGTTGTGAGTATATTTCTATGTACAGTACATGTTTCTGTTTTCATCACTGTCTAAAACGGAGCGGAAACCAATCCCTGATGCTATGGCCCGATAACAATATCCATCGTTGCCAAGCTTGCCCAGCCACAATAACAAATGGGGGGCAGCAGCAACTGATACTGTGTGCCTGTAAATAGCAGACACACTTCACATTCAGTGCAGATACAATGACTCAGCCATGACTGCAATTGGGTGGTGTGGGAAAATGAACATGTAACAAAAACCTGTATGGATAAAATAAAACATCTATTGACCCACTAGTATAGTCCATTACCAACAATGCAACTGTTTTAGAAATCAAAGACAAGTGGTTTGAACTTTACCAGTTCAAGGAGGAAAACAATATGACAAATATCCAAAGAACAAGCAATTAAATGAGCAAATACATAGATATATATAATAATGTAACATTGACACTGTGGTCTATGAGAACAAATGTGTCAATGGAGCCGCCATCTTATTACAGGGTAGTGCGCCTTTAAAATGAATGAACGTCAGTCAGGGACAATGTGTATACAGGATTAAATCACCGTAGATCAGCAAATTTAAGAAGCAATGTTTTATGTCTGTTCATTACAAATGTCAGCCTTGTATTTACAACCAAGCCATGAGTAAAATGACAGATAAAAGCATTTTTTGTCAATATAATCTACTTTATGTTGAAAATGTAATGCACATATATGCAATTTTTCCATTCAAAATAATATCTATGGACAGTCAGTGCCAGCAAAGAGGCCTCTACTCCCAGCTGTATATATTGTATAGTCCCTTCATTGTCTGTAGTTATACAAATCTATACCAGGTGTCTGTGTATATGGACCTGTCTATAGTTCTTCTTCCAAACTTATACAAACAGGCTGTTGCCGGGTTACAGGCAAGTGGATGTTCATCTTTGATAATAACATGTCTATCGGCTAAAATTTACTTAGGGGGTCAAATGAGTGGCCATTTTTGTCAAAAAAAAAGTTGTAAGAAATGCATAGAACTGTGTTGAAATAATGCTAATACATTTGTGCACAGACTACTGATATTATTTGACAGCGGAAGCTATATTTTCAGAAAAATTGGATTTTGAATAGCACGTGTATGTGAAAACTTTTGCTGGTGGACGGATGTGACATTACCCATGATGATCTGGTCAGTACCAGTACTTTATTAGTAATAAACTTCTATACTTACTATTGCTAATTATCCTCTTATACATAAATGCTAGTATTGTGGATCTAAAACAGTAACAGCTTAACAAAAACACAAAATGTGGCAGTGGACGGATGTGACATGGTTGTTACAGATCCCATCATACTGATGCTCGGCAGCCATGTCACCATTTCCAGAAATGATCCCTGTGCAAAAACTAGTATCATAATTATTTATTGTATAGTTTATCATCATACTAAAGAGTAAATAACAATATAGAATTGTTATTTCTTTATAAAAAATGCTTATTATCAGAAAACTGTTGATTTAAAAAAGTGACGTGTGACATTCTTAATGTATGTATTGGCGTAACATAAGCAGGATGGATCAGCACTATACTCCATATTGCAACCTGTAAAAATAAAACATGTGATATGTAGTATATAATCTTGTAAGAAAAACTGGGGAATCTAAAAGAATAGAATATTTGTTTTTCAGGTAAATTCAGTTCAAATGTAACTTGGCCATTTGTGACATGAAAATATAGTATTAACTGTGATGAAATTGGATATTTTTGACCAGAAAACATAGTTCATATGAGCATCAACATGTTGCAACAGAACTGAAATCCTGTACATTTGCATAACTTGCATTTATCAACACAAAGTTCCTTTGGGGAGTCACTTCTGTTGATTTCTTATGCACAAAGACATAAATAAGACCTCTAAGCAAATTTTAGCCGCTGTAAATGTATTTCAAAAGTATTTCCTCCCCAGAAAACTGTACCTGTGTGCAATTCAAAGTCTACATAAATGCAAAAAATTTTTTTTTAAATAATTGCGTGGAAAATGTATTGTATGTAGTTTATAGTCTATAGTTTTCTACAAATCTATACTCTACTGTCTATAGTTTGTTTCCAAACTTATAGGAGCAGGCTGTTGAATGTACATTTTTTAGGCCTAACCTGAGATTTGAGGGGCTTGTATGACGGTGGTAACGCCAGGGGGCTGATGACCACTGAGGGACTGTCAGGGTGTTTTGGTGGCAGCTAACATTGCTGGTTTATTTTCTGCATGTACTAGACGTGTAGTTTATATTGAATGGAAGAAGCGCCTATTACATTTTCAACATAAAGTTAACTATATTGACAAAAACCGTTTTTCTCTATCAGTTTACTCGCTGCTCCGTCGTAAATACAGGTCTGACATTTATAACGAATGAAGACATAAAACATCGCTTCTGAAATGTGTCGATCTATGGTGATTTAATTCTGTACACACTTCAGACGTTCATTCACTAAAGGAGTCCTACCCTGTACAAAGATGGCGGCTCCATGAACACATGCTGAGAGGCTGGATGTGACATATATTATATATACATATATATCTATGGGGCAAATATCTAAAACAAGCTAACAGTCCCAGTGTTAGCCTATGTCATAAATACTTTCATGAAACAACAGACCGGTGTGACAAACTCTACACTGCTAAGCCAACCCTAAGCACATCCAACAGTACAAATATGATTTCTCTTCTGCTAAAACACAAAAAATAAAAGTTGCATTATGAAGTGACAGTTAAGATTTTTTTTTTTTTCGTACCTTTGCTGTTTTCTGATCAAAACTTGGTTTTGTAGGAGTGGAACCTCTGCTATTTGGATAATCCAATGGTTTGTGTTACATTAAAATGATTCCTACTGGAAACAAATGATAGGTTTTATAGTCCACCTGTTTGCAGACATGTCTAAGCAGGGACAGGTGAAGGTAAAATACTAAAATGTTTTAATATTCAACTTCTACCTTATGCATAAATATGTTCCATCAAAAACTAATGCAAATGATTTGAGTCATGATAGTCATGTAAACTGTGACATGACTCATAATACACAATATGGACAAAAGTATTGGGACACATAAATTCAGATGTTTTATTGCTAACAGGAGTCCAGGATACAATTTTATATCATAAATATATAGATGAATATCATTGCAATAAATGTCTTTGGTGTTATTTTTGTTTATGCTGTCAACTAAAATACCTACAAAATGCTTCAGAGTTTGTGTTTACTTATGTTTTTTTTTTTTTTTTTTTTGGGGGGGGGGGGTTGTTTTAGTTTAATTTAATTATTTTGTATGTTCTACTTCTAGATTTCTAAAATATTCTAAAATATTTCTTTATTTTTTTTATACTATAAATAATCGTATTAAACCACAAGTAACCATCTGGTTTCTTCAACACTCACCCAGAAAGACAAATCAGCCTTTAAACTGACAAATACTGATTTGACATTTATCGCGATAATTATTGACAACAACTGGCATTTTTGTCATGATAATATTTGAAATCAGTGGGAATGAGAAGACCTAGAAGTCCCAGTATTTAGTGAATATACCTGACTGAAGAGTTTGGGAGTGCTAACACATGTTCACTGTCAGAAACAAGTTAGTGTGGTTAGATTAGAACATGCTGACTTTTCTGATCCATGAGATTATTAAACCTTTCCTCTTTTAAGCATACTGTTCTGACAGTCTACAGCCTTGGGGATAACCTGCCTGTTCTAAACACACTTAATAATGACAGCCCTGTAACAGAGGTGCAAAATAATTACAGTACATAAAAATTATTTATGTGCAAACATGATTTTTTTTTTCCTTTTTTAAAAATCTGGCTCTTATTTTTTCCTGTTTGTTGCGGGGGGAAATTGAGTATAATTGTCAAACACAATAACACATCCCCCTGAGAGTCTGATAGGTCCGACATCTGCAGCAGAGTTTTGAAATTCTTCAATGAATGACAAGGAACAAGTCTCTGAACTCTTAATGAACAAGGCACACAGCTCGAGGAAATCCCTGTGGTCAAAGTTACACGGGCCCATACAAACACACAAATACAGACACACACAGCGCCCTGGCCATAAACAGACTCATTAGCTGGCAGGACGCCAAGACATGTAAGACTTGTTAGAGGAAACACCAAGAGAGTTTGACACATGCAGACACAAAGGGTGTGAACAGGACTATTGGCTCCTTACAAGGTTATGTTCTTTACATGTCACTGATGGAGGGAGACAGTTTATCTGAAGAAGTGTGACATAAGATTCTGAACTACTGCTGGATTCTTTTTCTTCCTTTTTTTAAGCCAGGAAAGAGAAATGGTCTCATATCGACATTCACTGTTAACATGAAATAATGCAATAAATTATCGTGAGAAACATAGTCACTTAATAGAGATACAGTTTCTTTGCAGGAAGAAAGGAATGCTGCTAACCATGAGTATGCATTAATGTGGCACAAAACCCAACCACAAGAGTTGACCTCAAAGCATGAACATTTATATAGTACATCCACGTCTGGCTCGTGTACCTGAAACACACAAAAAAAATCCATAATGTCAGTCATCTTCTGAACCGTTTTATCCTCAAAAGGGCCACAGTGGTGCTGGAGCCTATCCCAGCTACCTATGGGCCAGTTCATCACAGGGCTGGCATAGAGACGAACAACCAATCACTCTCACATTCACACCTATGGGCTTGACCAATTAACCTATTAATGCATGTCTTTAGATGGTGGGAGGAAGCCCCAAGAGAACCCATGCAAACACAGGGAGAACATGCAAACTCCACACAAAAAGGTCCCTGGCGTTGGGATCTTGCTGTGAGGTACTATAACGCACTCTTTATCTATGTAGTTGTTGATCTAAACTGGGTCAGTTTAAGCTACTGAATGGAAAGAGTACCACGATTAAGATCTTATTGTGTGGAGAAAAAAGTAAGTCTCAATATGGTCACAGATCATACACAGGTCTGATAATATGCGTGACATTCTTTAGCATTTATTTACAAGTGTGTGAGACCATGTGCACAAATTGAAACACATAGCTGAGGTTGATAAGAGTCTTCATACTGTATTTGTGACTAAGGTTTTGCAAAATGACTAAATAATAAATGGATTGCATTTACATGGCACTCTTCCACTTTAATGGCACCCAAAATCACTCCTTTATTTCAGCCGCTGTCCAATGCAACTCTATTAGTTTATCTGCTCTGAACTATGTCATGGAAATTCAAGTAATTCACATTCTATTTTTTGCAACAGTTCGCCTCTAAGTCAAAGACCATTTGAAGACCATGAAATTATTCTGCATACAAATGTAGAGATAAACATAATTTACAGATAACTTTGCATTTGACACACACATATTTGTAAAGACATACAAACTAATGACCCATAAAGAAAGATAGAGCTCTGCCCCATGAGACATAAGTCATTTTTTGGTCCTGCTGGAGTGATGCATCACTCACACACATAGAATATATTTGAGTTTAACCCATAAAGACCCGAACAGCCACTGGAAACCAAAACCATCTACTGACCTAAAATGTTTAATAACTTCTGAACCATTAAACCTATCAATATGGAGAAAAAATTCAGGTAAAATACAGTTATTCATCTTTTCATGGTCATCGGATATGACCCATTTGGATGTTCAGAGGCTCCAAAGTGAACGTGGAAACACCGTCATCTTCTACAACATTGATTCACCAATAAAACCCATGCAGCTGGATCAATGACAGTGGATGGAGATACTGTGTTTATGTTCAGTTAATGAGAGATTTGACTGAAAAAGACACTTTTTCTTCAGTTTTCTCTGTTTTTTGAATAATAACCTCCAACTATATTCTGAGTTGTAATGAACATCTACATGATCAGTGAATTAAATATAGGAAAATACATGATTTTCACTGGGAAAAAAAAAACACGTAATAGGACTTAGGAAAAAAGTTATAAAAAAAGTTATGATAAATCACTTAAGAAAAGTTAAATACAGAGAATAATTCCTTTGGGAACTGACAGAAAAGTAACCCTGGGTCTTTATGGGTTAAAACATCATTTTATAAGTCAAGAAAATTTTGGATTGGTGTAACACTGTCAAACTTACAGTAAAAATAGGTCAAGCTAGACACCTAAAAGTCACGGTGGTGACATCATAACTGTCTCTCTCCATGATCTGAGTCAATGAAAATGTCTCTGCATTTTCAACATGACCAGACAATGGAGATTTTTCCCTCTTTTAATACTTTTTCTTTCCCCTCCTGAAGCACAAGGTGAAATGTGATGGTGGTGATGCAAGCCAAGTACAATGAGAGATGCAGTCCACTGAGTCGCTTTACACAAAACTACATGTTACTTTACTGTCTTTAGCACAAGCAGACTTTCTTGATGCATGCATTTGTATTTTAATTGGACAAACATCATAATGATGTGTCAAAAGAATTATTTACCTCTCACCACTGACCATCATTAACCAATAAAGACCCAGTGCGACTTTTGTGGCAGTCCCCAAATAGTTTGTTTTCTATATTTAAACTTTCCTAAGTGATTTATCACCATTTATTATAATTTTATCGTCTGTAAGGGATAATCAGATATTTTCCTATACTTAATCCACTAATCATGTAGGTGTTCATAAAGGCTCAGATTAAAGTTGAGGGTTATTATATCTACGTATAACAGAGAAAACTCAAGAAAAGGTGACTTTTTTGGTAAAATGTATCAATAACTGAACATAAACCTAGTGTTTCCGTCCACTGTCATTGATCCAACTCCATGGGTTTTACTGGAGAATCAATGTTGTAGAAGATGACGGTGTTTCCATGTTCACTACGGAGCCTCTGAATGTCCGAATGAGTCATAACAGATGACCATGAAAAGATGACAAACTGTATTTTACACCAGCTATTTACATGTATTAACTGGATTAGTGGATCAACAGGTATTAAACAGGTTATATCTGTAGATGCTTTTAGTTGCTGGTCGTTGTTTGGGGCTTTATGGGTTAATATTTTTTTCTGAAGTTACGTCCTATTGGATAGACTGGAAGTGGCAAGACTTTAGATCTCAATAGTGTTAAATATTTGTTAGCAATAGCTGCTTTTCAGAAGACAACATAAGTGTGCGTTTGCTTGGCTTGTTTTCTTATTCTGACACACAGGAAGTAGTTTATTGGAATAATAAGCCTGGTATTGGAAGGGGAAAACATAAACTCCAAACTAACAACTACAGGCTCAACAGTTTTGACTGGGATTTTTATCACTATACATGGACGACCTGTTGGGTTACTTGTGGCGATTTCTTTTGCAGCATTTTAGCCATTTAAATGCCAGGGCTCACCGTCTAAAACACAAATCTACCACCCAGTCACTATCTGCAAATGTGTCATTGCTGCAATCTTGCCTCAGGGCTGCCTAAGATGATTGTGATTGGTCTGAAGAAATACAAACAACTCAAAGGCTTTTTTTTTTTCCTGTATTACAGAAAGTAATGAGTTCAGCCTTGCACATGCAAGTCTCCTCAGTTGTAGATCACATAAGATGCATTTCTGACCATTCTGAAACTATGTTCTCTCTGGTTCCATTGTAACAAAAGCATTGTATATCTTTGTGTCACCAGCCATTCAGTATTATGTCACATCTTAACAGAACACACATTCATTGTGGATTCAAGGACTGTGAATGACTTCATTTTGTGTTGGCTAAACAATGCAAACTTAACACAGAGTAAGAGCAAACTACATAATTTGTTGTTTTTCATCGAAACATTGCTCAATAATAGGTGAAAAATGAATCTAAAATAATTAAACTTGTTAAACTTTTAACTAAAATGCACTTCGTTAACAGAAAATGTGTTCAAGCCAAACATCTTGAGCACAACTGTACAGATGCAACTATAGGTATTTCAACTGTAATTAAGATCCTAATTAAGTTAAGATTTAATTAAGACTCCAAAGACAATAATTACACATTGAAGACATACCCGCATAGTTTGTAGTGACATGAAGTTGGTCTTTTAAACATCTATTACTACTACTAGTGTCTCCAAGAATCACAGACAAACTTTGAGTCTGTTTTAATTCTACAGCAACATCCTGTCATGCATCACAGAAAACCACCTTCCACTACCTCTTTATCTCTCCCACATCTCTTTTACTCATCCACTGGCTCTCTCCTCCTTTCCAGGAGGCAGGGTGATGATTGGTGGAAAAAACCTCCCTCAATCCAATCCCTAATCCCCCAGCAGGCTTTAAAACATATGAATGGAGGAGGACTGGCAGGAGCTCTCTTGCGCTGTCCTATTCTGAACGTTATTTTGTCTTTTCTGCAGCTGCTGTGACAGAGGTAGCAAATACGAGCCGGTCCACTCGAATGCAGGAAAAAAAAAAAAACACTCAGCCCCGTCTGTTTGCCCTGCTTTACGCGCTCTGTGGAGAGACGTGTCACGCTGCCAATGCATCCTTGTTGCCATCGCTTTCAAAACTTGTGTGCAGTGGGGAGTATCTCTGTAATGACTTACCGGATGCTGTGTTGTAAAGGAGATTGTCTTTCCTCTGTGACTGTGGCTCTTTCTGTCTCTCTCGCAGGGAAAGTCAGAGAGGTGATGGAGGTCGGAGGAGGCTGCTGCTGCTGCTGCTGCGGCTGCTGGTGATGGTGATGGTGGTTTGGGTGCTCACATTGATTTGTGTCACTTCTCTGTCTCTCTCTTGCTCTCCACCTCTGTCTCGCTCCCTCACTTCAGTTCTTTTCACTTCACATTACACACACACAAATCAGACACACACCAAGGTTTGGACATTTACACACAGAGGATGAGGTGTCAATTTTTTGTTTGCACTCTAGAAATGTTAGTGCACACAGGCCAGGGGTCAGCAGTCTTTACAACGTGTGGAGCCATTTTTGACCTGAAAGAGAAAAACAAAACAAAACAAACAAAAAAAGAACTATAAGATCAGTTGGTCATTTAGAACTTTGGCTATGCATTTCCATTAGAGTAATGTAATACAGAGTGTATGAAATTATAAAATTACAATAAAAAATAACAAGTGAGATAAGTGGGTATGATATTTCCACAACATAAGACTGATTTATTGAGGAAAAAAATCCCTAGCATGAGTAGAATAACTTAGAAATTGAGTTTCAAATTAAGTTTGTGTGTGTGACACAGAGATGCCACACATTTTTGTAGATAAAATGTTAATAAAATTTGTATAGGTTACACATTTAAGCATGGTTTTAGGTCTACAACAATGATAACAAAACGCTCAAATGTTCACAAATAATTGTTTTTCATTTCCATATGTTGCATATGTATTTGGACAAAGCCACAGGGAACATGGAAGAGAGGCCACATCTGGCACAGGAGCCACGGGTTGCACATCCCTGAACTAGGCCATAACAGACATTCAGGGTACGGCAGGCCAACCAGACCCTCAAAACTCCCCCAAACTAAAAAATGTTAACCACTAAACCTAAGTGGTACACAAACATAATCTGGATGATTTGGCAATTTATATCAGGAGAACTATTTTTTACAAACAATATGTCACCAAAGAGTGAATTCTGTATTTTAGTGGCGGGTTATGCTGGTTTTATTTCACTTTTAATTCAGCGCACTTTCCAAAACAGATGCAGACAAACAAAAAATCCAAATGAGACAGATCATTAATACCTGCATTCATGACAAACTGTAGGTTAAATAATTGATCTTTTACCTGGTTTTGGTGGTTCATTTTTCCATCCTGTATGTAGTGTGTGTTTCTGTTCCGATACTGGTCTGCACAGGTTTTTCCTTCCTCACTCACTGGCTAGCCTAAAACTAAATGTCATGTAGTCTGTGTTTGACTCTGAAACTAAAGAAGTATAATTAGAAGTTGCTGTAAATCCAAACAGAATTCCAAAATGAAACTGTAGCTGCCTCCAGTCAGGAGGAATTCCTGGAAAGATCACCACATATTTAGACACAAATCAAATTATTTTCTGAAGTACAAGTAACTCATTTGTGATACAAATTTGTCCTGGGTTGTGTACAGCCCATTTGTTGACATTTTTTCTTGCAGATATTTAAGCTGCAGTGTTCTGACTAAACTTGGCTACATACTGTACTTCAACAGCTGCTCATTCCCCGTCTATAGAAACTGTTTAATTTGGACATATAAGTTCTTTAGCAGTGCTTATCACATGCACACACGTAGTTAATTAAAACAGTAAAACTAGGCAGTAAATGTGTTTATACAGTAGGCCTATCTATGACACCAGTACATCCTTCAGTTTCACACATTGGGTTGAAGAGTAAAAAAAAATGATGAATGAGCCGCAGCCTACTCAGACATTTTGTGATCATGCATTGATCACCTAATGCAGTTCATTGCTTACCAAGACTTGTATTTGCTACTACACATTTGTTCCACTTGAGCCAAATGAAGTGATTCACCCTCTGCCGTACCCCTCTCTCTATCCATGTATGCGTACTTATCTCTTAATGTGCGTTTTGCTGCCCACTGTACCTTGTAAATGCCACAGTATGCCTGTAGACGAGAAAAAGGGCTCAGGGGCAATCAGCAAAGGATGGGGGCAGAGTGGATGGACTTCAAAGGCTGTCAAAACTGTATTATATGCTTGATCCCTGTCCAATTCACTTTCACAGTTCAACAGTTACAGTATGTTAAAGCTTGACAAAACAAAGGGACTCATTGGCATCTCCTCATTCTAAAGTTAGCTCACACAAGAGGCTTTGTCTTTGCGTGTGTGTGCTGAAGGGGAGGATGGGGTGGCGGTCGAACAAGGGAATGTCTAAATAGAGTGACCACATAGGTCAGGTTTGACACACTTTATTATTCATTCACTGTCTGTCCTCAGCTGCGCTTAGCTCATCAGTGCACACAAACACACACACAACCTCCCCTAGGTGTGGCTTTTACTGCGCATATGCGCCTGGACGATGCACAAATGTCAAGAGCAATAACTGGGATGTCACTCCAGATTCACTCTCCTCTCTTCAGCATTTAGCAGCTAGGTAGCTCAGGGAACTCTATCTATCTATCTATCTATCTATCTATCTATCTATCTATCTATCTATCTATCTATCTATCTATCTATCTATCTATCTATCTATCTATCTATCTATCTATCTATCTATCTATCTATCTATCTATCTATCTATCTATCTATCTATCTATCTATCTATCTATCTATCTATCTAACATTAACATTACAAAACACAAACCAAAAACTTACTATTTTAAAAATACAGAATGCACATTTTTCACTTTTTTTATGCCTCTGTTTTCATATGACATACTTGTCTTTTTTTCCCAAATAAATGGAGTTGCAGGAGTTCCCATGTTTGGTTGTGTTTGGGAATGTCTCCAAATTCTGTATTAGTCCTTATACTTCAAACCTCCTGGCCATCAGACTTGCTCTAATTTGTTTATGGTTACTCCAAATTAGGATCATGTGCAGCTGTCTCTCTGTCTCTCTCCCTCTTCGTAGTTTTATGTTTGTTTGTTTGACAGGGATATAAATTTGGAGGCCTTGGCCATAAAATGAGTATACTGTAAATGTTAGATCTTAGAAAGACTGCATAGTCAATTTCCTCTCATTACCTGGTGTACAATACTGACTCTGAGCCAATTTCACGGGTTTCTTCTTTATTTAACTGTATGTAACTTCTATCATCTGTGTTAAATTTCTGTCAAGAATAATAGCCTATCTTTGATGTGATTTGTTCTTTATAGAAAAGTGAATAAATCCAACTGCTAATCTAAAAGCAAACATTTTCTAAAATTCAATGTAACAACAAATTGTCTGTGGTAAATATATGCCTTCGAGCCTGTCTGTGATGTTATTAACAGAGACAAAATGCACATGCAAATATACGCACTGAGCATTAAATCGGACTGTTTGCCTGTAAATCCTTTGAGTAGATTGTAGTACAGCAGCTACCTTCTCAGAATTTGGCAGCCTGTAGGCCTACGAGCTCCCTGGGGCCTGAAGCTCAAGAGCTCGGCCAAATGACACCCTGCTGGGGCGACAAGTTAAGGTCTTACCCCTACCTTATTGGAACAGCAGGCCTCGCACAAGCGGCACCCATGATCAAACCAGTCACTCTAAGTGTCCGTTGTACTTTAGGTACAAATCAGCCACTTACTGGCTAAGACAATCCTGCCTGATGCCATTTACTGCAAAAACAATCATCATATCAGTTACATCAGTGCATATATGTGTTCAAATTTTTTCTGTAACAAGGGTTAAGATCTTAAAACAGAGCAGACTAAGCCAATTCAATCCACCAGCACATCGCTTCACTAATCTTAGAAGGAAATGTGACACATTGCTCAGGGTTTATGTGGATTTACTGTATGTCACTTCGTGTAGTTGCAGAGATGCTGATGTTTTACTCCTGTTTAAATCATAACTTCACTATGGAATATTTTTTTAAATTATGTCGTATAGGCTTAAGGCGTTTATTATTTTCTGCACAAATTTGCATGTGATACAATAATGAAAGACGTCAAATGCAACTGAACAAATCCCCATCCTCGTTTTAACCCATAAAGACCCAAACATCCATCATTAACTAAAATTATCTACTGATGCAAATGTTTAATACCTGTTGATCCACTAATCATATCAATACATGTAAATAATTGGTGTAAAATACAGTTTGTCATCTCTTCATGGTCATTAGATATGACCCATTTGGAAGTTCTGAGGCTCCGTAGTGAACATGGAAACAATGTCATCTTCTACAACATTGATTCACCAGTAAAACCCATGGAGTTGGATCAGTGACAGTGGATGGAAAAACCTGGTTTATGTTCAGTTAAAATGTCAGAAAAAGTCACTTTTTCTGCAGTTGTATCTGTTTTTTAAATAATAACCCTCAACTTTAATGTGAGATTTTATGAACATCTTCATGATCAGTAAATTAAATACAGGAAAATACATGATTTATACTGATAAAATACAAAATACAAAAGATAATGTTATAAATAAATGATACTAAATCACTCAAGAAAGGTTAGATATAGAGAAAATTTCATTTAGGAACTGACATATAAGTAGCACTGGGTCTTTATGGGTTAATTTAGGCTGTTTATTGCAGAAAACTTTTGATGGTTCAGTAGGAAAACACAGCATTTTATGGAGAAAGAATCAGAAATGCAATGCTGTTGATGAAATTTGCAGATAACCTTTTCAAATTACTGCAATTAACTTTCAGATCTTTACTCATTCATCTGTATAGAGAATTTATGTCAAAATCTGCTTTACTCAAAAAGACTTCACTTAATGGACACATGTACAGTTTTCCACACATAGCAGAGAGTGTTTTGAAATAGTAATCTTACCTCCTGTCATGTAATGTCTCTCCACAGTTGGTTTGTGGTCACATAGCTCAGACTTAACCACCCTCTAGTGACTGGAAGGTAACATTACAGCTGCACCAGTGTAATCTCCACTTATTAGGAAGCAGATTTCCCTTCAGCTTACATTGCTATCTCTACATGTATACACTATGCTAGACAAATATATCATGATATATTCATCTGTTGCCTGAGCTATTCCAAGCCTGAGAAATGACAGAGAAATGCAGGAAGTCGTTGGAACATAAACAAGGCGCAATGGAGGAAGCAAGGGTCAAGGCGGTGCTTCCTGTTCCAAACCACCTCTGTGTGCATGCAAGCCGACACTAACTGGTGGTGAGACAGTCAAACCCTGCTCTGAACATTGGTCTGAGAGATCTTGTTTATGTATTTAGATTGATATGCAATAGGAAGAATATTTCCTGTCAGAGCTGGTATAGTATTTAAGCCAAATGACATTATAATTACAGCATCTTTCTGAGACTTTTATTTAAAAAGAATAAAACAAACATTTTGAGTTACGTTTTATTTAATAATATGCTGTCTGTTAGAATTTGGCAAAAAAAAAAAAAAATCTGCCGAACTAGACTGTCATTGCACTTTTTTTTTTTTTTTTTTTTTTTTTTTTTTTACCAATGACAACATTATATAGCCTCCATTCCAAGGTATAAATTATGGACTACTTCAACATCTGAGTATATAAATGTATATAAATAACTAAATGGCTTTCACAGTTTAGATTTGTCTGTGTCCAGCTGCAATTATCATACTGCAGCCAGCTTTGATTTCCTGTTCTTTTTTTCTGTTTTAATTAGTATTTTTGCAAATGAATTCAACCTAAAACCCACTCAAAGTCATTGGGGGGTTATGAAAACCTCCATTGTCAGATGTCCAGTTTGGATTAGATTCATTTGCAGGCCAAACAAAACGGCAGCATCTGGCCAGCATTATTATGGCATATCATAATGAATTCATAATCTGGTATTATTGAAGCATTTGGTATTATTCTCAAAACTCAATTACAGTAATAGGAGCATAATTATTTCACAGGTTTATATTTTGATTGATAGACAGGATATAAGCTACAGTATGTAATTCACACGAACAGACAGTTTATGTCCAAAATCAGAAACATGAAATAACACCTCAGTTTTCATTTTTCATGTTAACATCCCGCTCTCAGGTTTTGCAAAATATGCACACTCACTTTGTCTCTTTTTTGTATTTTGTTCTTTCCTTTGCAGCCGGTCCAGCGCTGCTGCCCACATAAGGCTTTGGACCATGATGCTTTCTCTATTCCACCCAAATGTCTTATCAGTACTTCAGAGAAGATGCAGGGTATCAAAATTTAAGAGAAGGCATATGGTTTACATGAAAATTATCTCAATCGACTTAGTGTAGTGTATACACTAGCAATAGCATCTGTATCTTAATAGCTTATCAGGAGTAGTAAAGGGAAAATGTGAAAGCTCTGAGGGATTTGGGAGAAAGGATATGATAGCATTTATGTCCCATCAAGCAGCTTGCTGGTTCCAGGGGAATGCCTAATATATGTCTGTATTTGGTCGCCAGCTTACATCTGTCTGCTTATGGATTTATGACTTCAAAACTATTTTGAAAAAAAAGGCTCCTCTCGACAAAGCCAGTGACTAATAACTAAAGCCGACAGGGATGGCAGGCAAACACACACATGCGTGCGGATAGACCTAACGACAAGGCTGTGCGACAACGAACAAAGGAGTCGAAATCTGACACATTCTCTCTGACAGTGGGATAAAACTCACTCACCCCTCAAGCCATGCTACCACACACACACACACACACACACACACACACACAGATTTCCCTTCTATCGCTGTCACATGAGTTTCCACATACAAACCACTCAAATGTTCAGACTGAGTGCGCTTCTTTTGCTTTAGTTTTATATTTAGTAAACAGAGTTGTTGATAAACATAACTTTGTTAGACACAGAGTTGTGCTCTCAAAGTTGATTCCATTTAAAATCAGTTTCCAAGTTGTCTCTGAAATCACATTGAAAGATTATGTAGTCATTGGTTGTAATTAATATTGTGATGTTTATTGGAGTAACAAAAATACCCACTTTTCTGCTTTGGTTTGAAATGTAGAAATACATCTAATCATGTTCACCAGCTACAGTAGTTACTAAGCATTGCTAATGAGTGTGATGAAGTAAAAGCTGAAGTTTGAGGATGAAAACATCAACTCAACTGCACTCCTGTAAGACTATTTATTTATTATTTAATATCCGTTGTTAGTGTAAACATATTGCTCGGTGCAGCTTGGTACACCCCCAGGGTGACTTGAGTCAGCAGTACAGACCTCATCCAGAATATGTTAACAATGTTAAAGACATCCGTTGATCTGAAATACGGGGACATCAAGCAAGAGTCAGCAGTGGCACTGATGAAAAAAGGCCAACAGAGAGTCAGGGGAGGTGGAAGGAGGTGGAAAGGTGAAGAAGATGTGGATGGGTGGTGGGGGGAAGCAGATTGTGTGTGAGAGGGGCTTTTAATCCCCACAAGCATCCTGACAGCAGCTGCTCTGTACAGATGGGGACGAAAGGATGCTGAAACACACACACACACACACACACACACACACACATACACACAGTCACTCACACACACTCACACACTCACACACACACACACACACACACACACACACACACACACACACACACTCTGTGACACAGTGGAAAAAAAATCACTCTCGATTGTTGGAACCCTTTTCCAACACCCTGGAGGATCGTGCTAAACATAAGGTAAGGGAGCTTGGTTGTCTTCCATTATTTCCTACTCTACTAAGACCACTGGAGTAGTGTCATCAGCTGATTAATGAACACAATGCTCATTCTCTCTCTGTGTCTCTTTTTTAATATGTTTTCCAGAGTTTTTCCTATCTTTTTCGTGTTGCAACACAGAAGTTTGAATCCCAGGATTGTCTGGTGAAGAACATGTTGTGTCTGGTTCATCCCCTCTGTATGAGTACAAGTGCTTTCTCCTCATGAATACACTTAATCTTGAATATATTCCTTAAAACTGCAGACGTTTGTTTCAGTTATTCTGTGAAACACATCTAAGTGACTCTGAAATGTGACCCATGACACCTATTGTTCACTCACAATTGTACATTTGCTATTATATCTAACAACTCTGCCTCCTTCAGTAGAGATGGTGATATTAGAGTGAGAAACTTAATATTTTAAGTGCTCCGTTGGGCCAACAGTACAAGGCTGGCTGCATTCAGCAGCTCCAAACAACGTTTGGCCAGCAGTCTACTTGCACAAAAGGCTGGATCTCTAATGTACACAATTCAACACTCTAACTCAACAGAATCAATCTGTCTCTTGTTATCAGTTACTGCATGACTAAACCAAACCTATGAGGCCAGATGGCATTTTTTTAATAACTATAATATGACTATAGTTTAGACTGGCTCTAAGAAATAAATATAAGAAATTACAAACAAATATATACTTGTTTTCTTCATTTTGATATCTTTCTTATTCTGCACAACTTACAGTTAAAGATCTTTTTGTACTGAACATAAATTATGCCCTTCAGAGTTATACACATGCATATACATTAAAATAATTCTCAGGGTTTTGAATTGGTGTAATCCCTCCAAATCCATGTCTCATCCTTATACTTGCAAATGATCTTACTGTCTTAAAAATATATTAAATAAAATCTTTAAAAGTGAGACATTTCTATAAGTTTTGTAGCTGTATCATATGGAGCATCGAAAAGGGAAAACCTCTGATTTGTGCTTTATATGACTATAGCACAGGCATAACGCTAATAAGCTAAATGCCCATTAAAATGACTTAGTGAATTGTAGCATAACTTCTCTTCAAAGTGTGGCATTCTGTAACAACTCTTCACTTGTTAAGTGTGGAATGTAGAGCAGCTGGGGAAGGTACTTGTGAGCTCCTCTCAGATATGTGATTCAGTCATTTGAGACATATCACCTCAGTGTTTGATTCTGTTAGAGAAACTCCATTGTCTTTCTATCACATCTGATGGGGCAGTTTAACGTTATGCTTTAAACTTAGAGACAGAAACAACAGAATAACTGAAAAAGTGTGAAACCAATGAGGCCTACATTTCAGCTGGTTTATCAGCTGGCCTTTTTGCCATAATGTTATGAATTTTACCTTTTTTATCTGGTTGTTATGCTTATTCTTTCATCCTCCTGGCGCCATTACCTTATTAATCTATCACCGTTTGTTCCATTTAAAGGTGGAGGATTTATTGTCGGCTAAGAAGTGGAGGTGAGGTCACATCATATCACAGTGGCGGAGTTTGCGACAATGGCCATTGTTCCTGGCACCAACAGGAAGTGTCTGCTTGGGACTTTCTGCTGCAAATAGTATACCTCTGGAGGGCACAGAGGTGTGTGTTTGTGCACAGTCAATCTGCGTGATAGCTCATTTAACTTTGACTTCATCTTTGTTTCTGTACTCAGTGCAGTGTCTTTTGTGCAGTATTACACAGTAAAAGACAGTGTGTCAATTTAACTCTTAGAGAGTTGAATTGAACTCTGTTTCAGATAACATTTGGTCCCACTCAAAATTAGAGTAAAATTTACTCTATGGCCAGTGTCAGATTTTCCTGAGTTAATTCTACTCAATTCAGTGTTAAATTAAACAATGAAATGCATAAAAATATTTAACACTGTGGTGTTTTCACACTGTTAGAATAACATGAGATCACTTTATTGAGCCACTTTTACTCCAAATTTAGTTTAAAAATTACTCTACAATGTGTCAATGTTTATTTCTCTGCAGTGTTATTTTCATTATCAATTTGCACCCTACACTATTACTGAAACAATGTAGAATTGCAGGGGTTCCCATCGTGTGGGTCATGAGATGCTTTATAGAATTTTCTTTCAATAGCTCTTGTGGTTTGTAATCTAATTTTGAGATTAATTTTGTCACACTTGTAATTTTGAGGTAGATAAATATCCAATAAGTTTCACAGTTTCCTGCCAACTGTTTAACTTTGATTGAACAATGTTTTCACACTAGTAGTACACTTACAACTTTACAGCAACATTCAGGTAAGGCATTGTTCTGCCTACAGGTTTGACAAACAGTGTCACATTGATAAAAAAAAAAATTAAAAAAAATACAAAGACCAATAAAAGTAAAACAGACATACTAACCTAAATAAATATTAACATAAACCCCCCTTGAACCCCTGCAAATAAAATAGAACACAATGAGTAAAATGTCCAGTACCCACAATGCAATGCAGCAGACTTGCACTAATCGTCACTCTGTAGAGTTAAATTTTTCAGAACTTTACACTTACTTTTAACTCTACTGTTAGAGCTACTTTAACCTCCATAGACCTGTAAATACTCTGTCTATGTTAAAATAGATTGAGTCTGAAATATTGACACTTCATTTATTTTACTGTGTATATCTCTGTCAATGCCCCTTTTCTGCAACATGCATCATAGTTTGTTTGTTTTTTTTCTATTTGCCGCTTAAAACACCTCTTCACTTCACCTTGGTGAAAGTGTATGATGATGATGATGGCTATTGATGCATTAATTTGATTACCCACGGGTCAAAACATGCTCAGACATAGGTTCAAACTATGGGGACATGTTTATGGGGACATCTTTAAATGTCTATAATTTGATGGTAAGGTGGCCACAGCGCAGGTAATATTATCCTCTGGCTAAGGAATTTATATCCAGTGAAACAATCAAATGCAGAATGTGTAAACAAAAGGGTTGTTCGGGACCTTGAGAAGGCAGCTGAAATCACTAAAAAATACACAGAATGGCATCACTCTGTGAGGAAAAAAAGCCTGCTTGCGCCAAACAAAATTGCCACTTATCTGCTACAATATCACAGTGTTTGATATGTGGTGGCCCGACAATAGGGCCTTCCATACCTCTTTCTCTCTCAATGTCTCCCCCTGTAAAATTATAGGCACGATCAATTTTGATAATGCAAGGGAGCAGCAGTATCCAGCGGAAAAATAACCATCTTGATTATTCCTTCTCATGGAGATTTTTTTTTCTCCATTCTGTACTTTCTTTGCCTTTCCAAGTTAATGGTAACAATTTTCTCTTTTCAGTCTCATTCGAGGCCTCTTTCTCTCACTCATTGGTGAAATGTGGAGTCCTTGTTTTTTTCTGTCTTTTGCTGCAATGCTGAAAGCCTTTTGACCTACAAAGTAGGGTTTTGTTGACAGATTGATGCTTTCACGCAGTGACATTAGCTGAATCGCCGGTGTTCAGAGGCCCGCGGTGCCACTCTGGAACAAATGCCCTGGAATTTTCCCAAATAATCCCCCTGTGTGCTTGTCTGTATGTGGCACAGTGTTGATCTCGAAGGAAAATGGAAAGCATCCATCTATATATCTGTGTATTTGTCAGTCTGTCTCACTACCGTTTACTAATCGTTGTCGTTATCAAAGGGGATGGAGGTGCAGTAACCTTTTGATGTGAGCAGCTGAAAGGAGATAGAGATGAATGTAGGGTGGAGAGGGGCAGAGGTAGGATACTGTGATGACAGCTAAGGTATTAACACTGACACTGGTGTAAGGTGGCATTAAGGTTTGACAGCAAGATGAGGGACAGACACAAAGAACCAGGTGATGTAGGAGGACAGGATATGTCCAGCTGTTCTAATAAGATGCCCATGTTTCTCCCTTAGTACCTCATGAGGTCTATGTTACGTTAACCATTTTGATCAAGTTTGGGTCAAAACCAAACGTACAAGTAGATACTGAAAAAACTGCATAGATTAAAGGAACTAATGACTCAGTGTTTGTGGTTTTGTGACATCTTACAAGTAATAAAAACAAAAGTGTAATTTAGTTTACTGATCATATAAAACATTAGTTCCTGCAGCTTTAAGTCTGATTTTGTAAGACTTCATATGCTCTTCAAGTCACTTGTGAACACTGAAAGTGCTGCTACTTAACTCCTGTGGCAGATCAGGGCAGGCTCTGTAAGGTTACCAAAGAAAACATGGAAAACTGCAATCTAAAACAGAACCACAAGTGAACACAACAGGAAAATCATCATTAGAAAAAAGCAAGACCGAATAAAATCACGACATGTCAGATGTTTTTCATTTGGAAACAGCTCCATTAACGTGTGGGTCAGTGTCTAAGATGTGGACTGTGGTCTGAGCTGGCTGAGTTATGTTGTCTTTACATACACAAGGTATTGTCAAGCCTCGCTAGCAGTAGGTCACAGCTGAGGGGAGTTCAGAGGGTCCGAGACCTGCACCGCCAGCCCCCCTCTGCCCAAACACACACACACACACACACACACACACACACACACACACACACACACACACACACACACACACACACACACACACTGCTTTGTCAAAGGGCCCTTTGTGTGCAGTTGTTTTTTCAGGCGAAATAGTCTCTTTATTCCTCTATGGGGAATATAAAGCAGCGATCACCTAATCTCATACACTGAGAAACCCAGTCAAGCCCACACCACAGACACACACACACACACACACACAAATAAAGTAAAAGAGCACATATGCTCAGGGCACATTTGCAGTGACGCGCACAGATTCATATAGACACATAAACGAACACATTCAGAGACATAGGCAAAGGCAGACACACAAACACACACTCATTCACAATGGGTCATTTATGTCCCTCTCTGCACCCCACATTCATTCCTGGCAGGCGGGTGACAGCTCTGTTGTTTCAGTGACCTGGTGGAGAAGTTATGTGCTCTTAATTTATACATCAGGAAACACACCTCTCGCTCGCCCCCTTCTCTCTTTTGCTCTCTTTTATAAGAAGAAATGCAGAGGGATTGTCTGAGTTTGGAGTGTTTCACCTACAGCAAAGTTCAATATGCTATACAACTAATCTGGGGAAATCAAAATAACCCTTTTATGTCTTTTTTTTTTTTTTAGAAGAAATAGATATAGAAAAAGAAAGCAAGAGTGGGATAGTGAGAGGAAAGTTACCAGGAGACCTTCATTTGCCCCAGGGCAGAGTGCAATATTGATGTGATGGGTGCAAGACCTCAACTATGGACACACAGTAAGCGCAGGCAGGACCAAACCACATAAAAGCAGGACATAGGAGGCGCTATCGAATATGAAAACCTCCAAAACAAGATGTGTATGCCTGTGTGGGTGTGTGCGTTTGTGTGTGGTACCCGTCGAGCGCTGTGCTCTCCCATGGGAGCACGAGCACAGCTGAGAGTAAATGGCAATTACTGTGTTTAACTGTTTTATCCGCGCTCAGAGGCAGCCATACATCTCAGATTCCACAGAACATCATTAAAACACACACACACACACACACACACACACACGTCTCTTCTGGTGGGTTATCCACGCCTGTCACATCATCATTTACTCAACCATGATGAAGTGATACAAATACTGGCGGACATATTTCAATATTCTTCTGGAGCAAATGATATATCTGATTAGCAAATGATAGAAAAGGGCTGCCTCTCTCTTATCCTCATTGACACACATGTATTATACGGCACACACAAACAGCTGACAGACAGAGCAACACTGTGATGCAGTATTAATCGGTAATCAAAAATATAAATTTATAATGAAAATAAACAATAACAGAAAAAATGAGACAACTACAGGAAAAATATCAATCAATCAAATTTTATTTATATAGCGTCAAATCACAACAAAGGTTATCTCATAACACTTTACATATAGAGCTGGTTGAAACCAGACTCTCAAGCCAATTTACAAAAACCCAACAGAACCCTCCAGGAGGAAACACAGGCGACAGTGGAAGGAAAAACTTCCTTACAAACTGTAAGTCAAACCTTACAGAATACATTTTGCTGAGGAAGCCTTGCTTTATATTTTCTTTAATATCTGATGCTGCTTACATTAATAATTGACAATAAAGCAGCTCAAATTTGATTTTGGACAGAAAAAGCGAGAAAGACAGGGACACAAAATAAACAGCAGAGAAAGAAAGGTACCATCTCTCCACCTTAATGTGAGCTGGCATTTGACAGGGATGTGTCAGACTTGTGTGAGTAATGAGAGAAAATGATGTGTGTGTGTGTGTGTGTGTGTGTGACGAGAGAGAGAGAGAAAGAGAGAAAGAGAGAAAGAGAGAGAGAGCCTTACTTTAGCTGCTGTGATGGTATGTGCTGTTGCTCTACAGACAGACAGACAGAAAGGCAGACAGTTGTTCATTGGCCAGTTGGCTGCCATGGTCGCTGGGCTGGCACACTGAGGTGGTCAGCATGAAATGGGTGGCTCTGCATGTGTGTGTTTATGTGTGTGTGTGTGTGTGTGACTCACTCCCACCTGCAGGGAGACAGAGCAGTGCCAGCCGCCAGGCCTGGAGAACATTACTCACCGTCAGGATCGACGTCTCCTTTTGATACACACACACACACACATACACAAATATGCAGCGCACCACTGAATAATAAGTAGGTGTCCTGCATTCCAAGACAAAATGTGCCCACCTGCGAATAAAGTACACGCTTCACCCACAGGAGCTGGCTCACAGAAAGCAAAAAACATTGAGAGATTTGTGCTTTGTGTGACAATTTAAAAATAGGGACTCTTTACCCTTTAAAATCGAGAGATATTGCTATAATGATCATAAATGGCAACACTGGCAAGAGGATTGGCAGCATCTACAATGTATTTTATGTTGTGAGTCATCCTGTCTAATATTATTTTAAAAATCTGCTTGGTTGATTTTATTGAAGAAAATCAGAGCAAAGTCCTGTTTTGCAGTAAATGTAGGTGCAGTTTTTAGTTTTTGCAAATGGAAAAAGTGGGATATTTTTTTAAGAAAAGACTTGTGTTAGTATCCTGTAGTTATAGAAATAAAAAAACGTCTAAAGGAGAAATAACTGTCCTTGCAAAAAGGAAAGAAAGAAAGAAAGAAAGAAAGAAAGAAAGACATATCTAGTGCAATATGACCATTGGCATATTCTTCCTAAAATGTTGTAGTGTAATATTCACACCTTTAACTCCTTCGTTTTACTGCTTTCAATCTGCAGAAGCTGAAGTAGTATGTATAATATAATCAGCTGTATTTGATACTGAATGAACCCCAGCCGCAAAAAGGCAGATTTTTCTCTTTTTCAGCACAAAATGAGACTTCAAGTGCTGTGTGACAGCAGAGCATCTCCATTACAACACTGATGAGAAATAAAACAGCTTTTACCACAAAGCAAATCAGGCTTTGGCACTGAAGCTGTGTGAGTGACACTGATCTCTCTGTGCATGTGTGTGCGTCTGCCTGATCTTCATCCGTCCATCTATCCATCCATCCATTTACTCTAAGCTCTTAAGCAGCACTGCTGTTAAAAAGTCCCCTAAAACTCTAAGCCAAGAGCGATAACATGAGCGGCAGGAGGATAACGTTGATGTAATGTCAGACGCACACAACTGTCAACCAGTGTTGCTCTCGTGTTAACAAAACCCATCATGGTCTGTCTGTCCGTCTGAAGGCGTGCATTAATCTGCTCTTAATCACAAGCTCTTATTTACAAAAAATACATTTTTTATTAATGCAACAGAGGGGGAAGGGAGTGAGAGCGAGGGGAGGATGATGGTGATAGTGGTGATGGTGATGATGATTTTGTGATTAAATGATGCCATCGTTGTGTTGGTGGATTAGGATAGGCATGGAAATAGATTAGTTCTGCAGTGGTTTTTCATCATGATTGGCAGGCCTCCAAAAACTCACTCCACACGGTCTCTGTGTTTTTTCAATCTCGCTGTCTTTCTCCCTCTCTGAAGTACAGTTGAGTTGAGGTCTATGGTTTGTAGGCTGCTTGCACCACCCTCTGGTTAAATAAGACATGACTATGTACTGTCAGTTTTACATACATTATCAAACCATATTTCAACTACATTCTTTTATATCTGAAAATGTAGAAGAGGGTAATTTAAAAGAAAGTGAGTGGAAGAACATGAAACAGGAGTGTGAGGAGGTTCTCAACAGTTTTATGAAACACATGCTATCAAGATTTTAACCCAGCACCTGTATGGGCATTTTGGTTGGAAAGCATTCTCTATAATCATCTTCTTAACACTGCAGTAGACAATGGCTGTTGGAAGAGAGGATCATTTTTTCTTCTATGTCTAATTTGTTTAAGTATTTTCAGCAAACAAGTTTCCCGAGTGACAGATAAGTAATCGAGTGGTAGATGAAGTCGATTAAATTCCATTTTGTCATTATTCTACAGATCTACAGACTGCAGTGCAGACAGGAAGCTTCTGTCGGTTTGGCTGCTGTGCAATGATGTTAGCTTTCCCCTTTTTTCTTGTACTGAATAAATCTACTTAAGGAGACAAATAATTGAGTTAAAATAAATTATTTATGCTAAACTGCAATATTTTATCAGAGGAAAAAGGAAAACATCTATATTGTTTCTATGAGCCATCAGATGCCATGTTCTCTGCTATTGAAAAACTCATGCACCAGATTATTTACACATTAAAGTGGACGTCGATGTGCAGTGACCCATATTATGGCTGCACTGACAGATGTGGTCTCTCATCTTCTGATATATGGACACATGTTTACATCTCCACAAAAAAATCTACTCTCACAATCAAACCTCCAACTTGACAGATAAGGTTTTTTTTTCCCCATGATGTTAAAGCTGTAATAGAAATATGCTGACATGACTTCAGGTCAAAGAACAGAAATCCAGGCACAAACAGTGCCAAGTGTTAATGGATTTTGTCTCTGAGTTCCTTTGAGTTCAGAAAATGTGTGAAAAGAGGGACGCCCTCCTCTGCCCTTCGGCCTCAGTGATCAGCGGCCATTGCTCCTCTTTCTGCTTCTTGATAAGGACTCAGAGAAACACACGGCAGAGACAAATACATACAAATAATCCCATACACACACACACACACACACACATACCAAAGCATACACCCAAAGAATACACACACACACAAACACACCAGGATAATTTGATTCTAATTGGGTGACCCAAAGCCACTGATATCATCTGCTACAGTGTGAGACCACAGTTTCACCCAGAGCGAACGGCGGCGTGCCTCTGAAGAAGACTGGAGGAGGAAGGGTAAGGAAAAGACAAATAGAAGACAAACTGGCCTAAGAAGAGGAAGACGAGGAAGAACATAACAACAACAACGACAAAAACACAAAGTGGCGCCGAGTTCATTAATTAGAATTTCAAATTGGACAAACTCAAGATGACAGCGTTGCGCTTGTCAAATCAGATCATGCCCCGGCGGGGTGAGAGAGAGGGAAGGGAGAGAAGGAGGCACACTGCTCAAAGCCAAATACCACTCTTAGTAGCTGAATGGGTGCCACGTCTCTCTTTCTCTCGCTCTCTCTTTCTCTCTTTCCCCCCCTCTCTCTCTTTCTCTCCATTTCCTCTGATTACGCCAACTGCCTCCCCTCTGTCCCTGTGTGAATGTCACAGCCGCCTTAACAAGAAGTGACAATTAAAACATCATCGGTGTCTTCAGGCTGAATGGGAGCAGCCTGCCAGGGTTCCTGGTCTCTGTGAGAGAGGGAGATATGGATGGGTGGAGGGTGAGCGAAAGACAGAGAATTGAATAGTTAAAGAGGAAAGGATGGAGAGAGGGGTGGGTTGGTAAAAACTGAACTGAGCTCAGCGAATTAAAGATGTATAGGTGTACTGTATGTGTATGCCTTATAGAAACTGAAGGTTGACAATCCAAACAAGCAATGTTTCTTATCTCAGGTGTGAAACATTAAAACAGTAGGAGCAAATGAAATGAATGCCACCAAACATGGAAGGAAAAATCTTGGCAAATATAAAGAAGGATTGACTGTTTGGGTTGCTCTGTATGTGTTAAAAACTAGCACCTTGGCCATGTCTATACTGATTTACACCATCAAAATTGTGTTAACACCTCTGCATTTTAAATGAGCTGTTGCCTCAGAGGTACATCAGCGGGTGCACCACCAACCCGTCAGACAGCACAAAAAACTCCATTTGTTTGTTACTTGTCCTGAAACATGCAATGTGTAATCACCTGTTAAGACGTCATTAGGTTACTTTACATGTAATTTTGGTCATTCCTGTGAGAAAATAACAGACTGTTTTGTTTCCAATTTGTCATCGTCCAACATATTGCTGTGAGCATTGAGAAAAAAGAAGAGAAAAAGAAAAGAAAAAGAAAAGAAAATAAAGCTCCTTCTATGGAATCAGACATTGTGGTCACCAGTGGCCTAGATTAAACAGGCTAGATAGTGTTTGGCATTTTATGAGTTATGCATTTGTGTTTTGTGCATGTGCTTTTGTGTGTACATGCACACTCACTGGGCTCTGCACCAGCTGTGCCACTGCACACAACGAAGAGGTTTCCGCCAAAATGAGCCATCAACACAAAGAGCCAAAAAATCGTCCAGCACAGCACTAGGCAACTCCTCACACACACACTAATGTACACACTTGTGGACAAAGGGAGGCCACAGATGAAATCCCAGTTCACATGTTGTAGTAGTGGATAAAACTTAGCCCCTGAGTTTTGATTTGATACTAATACAGTAAGTTCTCACTTTCAGGTTCTGTGAGTGTGTGTGGATGTGTGTGTGTGTTCTTAGCCAAGTGCTCTCCGGTTTGATGGCTTTTTGTTATGACTCCATTATGCTGATGGCTTTGGTTCTGTTCCAGGTCCTCCGTGTGTCCGTGTGTGTGTGTGTGTGTGGCAGGGGAACACTTGCACTTCACAGCATCATTAAGGATTGTGGAAGCTCCTCTGCAGAGCCTGGCTCCGACTCTTCAGAGAATACAGCATTTCCTCCTTCAGTCCAAGAGTCTAATCTTATTCCACTTACCACATTTAAGAGCCACTGGACTGGACCAGAGAACAGTGACCGACAGAGAGAGGCTCGGCAGGTCCTGCTGTTAACTGGAATGACATTATTTTTAATTTATATATTTAAAGAAAGAAGAAAACAATCAAATTCAGCATTACATCTCAGTACAACTAACAGCAGGTGAACTTCTCATACACTTGTGTGTGCATATTGTAAAAAACAAAACACTGAGCAAAAAATGGTTGCATATTCAATGTTTTACTTTAACATTAAAACAATGAAAATTACATAATTTTAAGAAATTATTTTCCTTAGCGACATTTGAGGTCACTTTAGCTTTTCTTCACTGAAATGTGTAGTTATTAAATCTCCTCTGGTTTGCTAATGGTTTCACATGAGATTAGATGACAAGTTGTAATACCTGTCATTTCTGTGTCTATGCTGCATCCTGCAATATAAATACTATATTCATTCATTTTCTGAACCCGCTTTATCCTCACTAGGGTCACAGGGGTCACTTGGAGCCTATCCCAGCTACATAGGGGCAAAGGCGGGGTACACCCTAGACAAGTTGCCACTTCATCTCAGGGCTAAATACTATATTAATTTAATTTTATATATAATCAACACATACAATATTTGTGTCTTTCTATAAACTTTAAGGACCATTATTAAAAAAAATTAAATATTAAATAAAGCAAGGATTATGTAAATTTCCAAAAAACTATTTGAAACTGCTAAAGAAAATATTTCCTATTTGTAAAGTAACTGTAGCTGTATTAAACTTTAACAATCTTTGATGAATTAGTTCAACATCAGTAGATATTAGATAATCATTACAGATAGGAAACATTAGGGTAACAGAGTCCTCAAGTATTAACTAAAAATGTGTGAACTTCAGCTATTCATTTCTTCTGTGATTAAAGTCTTAGTTTCTGTGGTCTGTAAAATCACAGACAATGGTATTCTCTTTACAGACATGAAAAATCATATTTCTAAAACAGCATCAGGAGTAAGAGACATTACTTGTGTCGGGGTAGTCACATCTACAAGTTAGAGTTTGTGTACCCTGTATTCTCACTTTTAAGTAACATCTGCAGCCTCCAGACATTTCAAGATATCATGAAAATTTTGCATAATAGTACAATTTAAAAGCAAAGTATTGATTTAATTCTGGATATAGAGGGTGTCCCAAAAAAACTAATATAATTTGAGATGTCCATATCAGAGTGACTACATGGTGAGGAGAAATGATACCTAATAGGATTTATTTTGGACATAAAATGTTTTATTCTACAAATTTCAAATGAAAAATTCAGGGGGATTTTATAATGCTCCAAAGTTCTTACAAATGTTCAATGTGTGCGTCGCTTGTGACGCAGTACACATCAAGTCGGGTTGAGTTCTGCCTCACCTGCTGCACGGTTAGGGTTAGGTTACCATAACCCTAACTCTTAGTGCAGGGCTCTAACAAAATCATGTTGTGCACTCACATTTGAGTTTGGGCGTACTTCAGTACACAGAACACCTTGTCTGTTGCAGTAAAAGCAAGTCTATTCCTGAAAGAAGAACACTAAAAATAATTACACTTTTTTTGAGCAAAAAGAGCAAACAAATTTTAAACAAATTATCACGTGATGAAATGATGTCAAATTTTTTGGGACACCCTGTATATTTCATATTTGTAATATGTTTCAAACTTTGAGCTCCTATCATCATCTTTCATACCAGAACTATGAGGAAAAGTCCCCTTAAAGCTGCTTTGTCATTTTAGTGTTGTGAGTGTAATATCTGACATATTATTTTCTCCTTTACAGCTGCATCCTGGAAGTTGTTTAAAAGGGATAAGAAGTAGCAGAGCAAGTCACGGTGGCTGAGTTACTGTAAGTTATTGTGCAGTATTGCATGAGACATTAGCCTACTTTTGTTAACTACTCTGGACAGCTGGGTGTTTGTGATTAATTTAAGTTTACAGGGAGGTACAGTGGTGTGACATACTTGCCGCAGAACCATTTTGGCTTCGGCTTTGGCTCCTGTGCCTATTGCATTGAGACTAAAAGTATTGCATATGCATTGTTTGCACAGTATGTCTTTGACTATTGCATTATGCTGTGTTTTTCCGTGTCCACAGTGCATGCAGGTCACTGTGCATGTGTGTGTCTTGCAGGCAGGTGTCCTTGTGTCTTCTACACCAGGAAAGACCAACTGCTGGGTGTGTGTCCATACTGTAAGGAGAACAAAGGTCATAAAAAGGTTTATGCTGGAGAATGTTCTGAGGGGCTCAAACTCATGTCACTAAACTTCTGTGGTTTGCCACCGCTTAATTGCGAGCAAAACACAAATCAAAAAATGAAATCAAATATCCGTAAGCAAATCTACAAACTCAGCCACCAAGAGAACACAACATAACAGAGCAAAGGAACTATAATAAAAATCAAAACAAAATATTCCCCAATCCGTGACAGCCGAGGAGACAAATCCAATTATTTGTGTCTCATGTTGCAAATTTGTTCTAATGGTCGAAGTGAGAAAGTAAATAAACGCCTGCGAAGGGGAAACAAAAGAATGTGATTTCTAATTAACTTGAAAGAGGAACAGCAGGGCGACTTAGTAAACCCATCTTTCATCTGCTGCCTCAGACCACTCGTTTGTTTGTTGCACAATGTTGTCTTCAAGAGGGCGGAAGGAGGGGTGTGCAAGGGGGGATAACACTGTACTGCTTGCCTCCAAATGAAATGTCAACAGATTTAACAGCACTGCGGAAAGAGCGTAGCGTTTTCCAGCGTTTTGTCGATTTTATTGTTCATTAAGCTTTGCTGCCGCCCATTTCCCCCGCTAAATCTTCTTCCTCCTCCTCCTCTCCCACTTGTTCGAGGCTTCATTTGCAGCATCTTGGCTTTGAAGATCACAAAAGGCTGAGGCAATAATTGGGTTTGTGCAATTACTGCGAGCTTAATGAGAGAATTCAAGAGTTTGTCTTGCCCCTATCTCCAAGTCTCCACACTTAACCATTAGGCCGGCAACTGCCTCTCTCTTCTGCTTTCCTTCTGAAGGACTGTCAGCAAAGGGAGATGTTATCGTATGTAAAGATGTGGTCAACATATTCATAAAACATGCAAGCAGCACACAGATCACACGTGAACTTGCAGCGATGGGGAGAGCAGATATGCTAATCACCTGACCCCAAAATGACCAGGAAGACAAAAACAAAAACAGATACGGTGCAGGACGTAAAGAGAGGAAAAGCAGGACAAAAAAAAAAAGAAAAGGGGAAAAAGTTTCCATTTGGAGAGATAAGAAACACCAGCCAAAGTGTTTAGAGGACAGTAAAGCAAATCCTGCAAAGTTTATGCTTCTCCTCTGAGTGTACATTTATTATCTGCTTCACCTCATCACCATGTACCAAATAATCAAGGACAGGACTAGTGTGTCAAGTGTGCAACAGCTGAAAAAAGTACCATAACATTTAGCAAGTACAGGCGGTGTCTCTATCTCTTTGTAGTTGGCAAGATGACTGGTTTGCCATCTGAGGCAAAAAATGTCACATTGATTGAGAAAATTTATTATATTCCACATACTTTAATATAAGGATTAGTAGAGCAACAAATGTAAGAAATTAGAGTGCAAATTATGAATTTGCAACTAACTAAGATTCTGTTTATAATAAAATGGTAATGAATAAAATTCCACAGGAGCCAGCCCAACATAAACATGTAGAAAAAAAAAGATAAAAGAAGCAGTAATTACAGTTCTGTAAAATCTGAGACCTTAACAGCACAAAGAGTGTTTACAAATTAAGATATTATACATATATATGTATGTATATGTGCATAATATCTTTCCCTCACAAGTGATTTGGTATTCTACCACTTAATTTCTTGCCAATGAATAAAAGATTTCCAAATCAAATACAGGTCAGATTACATATAATTTAACTCCAATGGCTTTAGTGTATTTGTTTGGATTATTTCTTAAAATGTAGATACTTAATCATGACAATTTCAACATGATTACAACGCTAAAAGTTCATCAGTTGTAAATGGCTTTTCCTGGCTCACCTGCAGTCCCTTTACAGTCCACCAGGGGGCTGCAACACACTCTGTAGGGATTCCCGCTGTAGGCAATCCTTTTGGTAATGCAGAGATTACTTTTGAGGCATAATATGTTACAGAATACTAGTTTCCCTGTTCAAGGGGTGGCAAGTAACACCGTCACTCTGCACTTCTCAGTAGTGACAGAATCTGCACTGCATTGAGACCATTCTGACAGTAATTTCAGTTAAACTAAAATGAAGACCTTACTCAGTATATGAGGAAAAAAAAAGTGATCACACTCAGCCCCATACTCCTTCTAATAATAGGCTCATTAGACGACACAATAACATAAAGTCAGTGATACATAACACACTCATTAACACAAATTAAGCCTACAGCAAAGAACATTACGAATCAGTTTAAACCTGCAGTGCTGTACAGATTGGAGAGGTGGCATGTTTGTTGGCCATGTACCATATTACCCAATCATTACTCATTACCTAATTAGATATCTCACTTATTATGTACTTACAGGCAGGAAAATGCATGCAGTCTGTGTAGGATAAATAAGGACCAAGGGGGTTTATTCAGAAAAGTAATTGGTAATTGTATCTCATTGTATCTCATTGAGTTACATAACCTCCACTCATATAAAACTCTTGCAATGCAATTATGAAGTTAACGTTTGGGGTGAATATTTGTTGATCTAAGGTTTTGCCATTTATTGACCATATATTCAATTTAATACAGAAATCTATTAATGCATTTATTGTCAGGTCTTGTTATTGTTGGTAAGTAACTATGATTAGGCTGATGTGATTTTTTCTTTTACAAAGCGAGACTGAAAAGCATTAGAAAAACTCCAGTTTGAAAAAGTACATGTTTTTTGTTCATATGCAAGTTACTGTGCTGCTGCCGCCTCCGCCTTTTCCGATCATTCCCATATACAGTATTTGCTCACTGGAGGTTTAACCACAGTGAAAGTAACCTTTTACAACATGAAAACAGAGTCCTGAAGGTGACAGGAGTGTGAAGAACACAGACGTCCAACCAGCTGTTACTGAGTTAACAGAAACATCTGGATGTGTGTATCATGTGTCTGTGCACACACGTTTGTTTGTCTGCATGTGGCTGCACCAACCTGAATGTCTGTGAGCTCCTTTCTTAATCGTGAAGTCAGCTGTGAGTTTTCATTTGAGTGGGGAATGTCCAGATCCTAGATTGAATAAACACACAAAAGCAGTTTTAATCATCTCTCTGATTCCATTTCTTACAATGCAACATATACAGAGGCGTCAAGTAGCAAAGTACAAATACTTCATTACCTTACTTAAGTACAAATTTTGGTTATCTATACTTTACTGAAGAAATAATTTTTCAGCTGACTTTTTACTTCTACTCCTTACATTTTCACGTAATTATCTGTACTTTCTACTCCTTACATTTTAGAAATAGCCTCATTACTCCTATTTCATTCCAGCTTGTCATCGTTCAAATAAAAAAAAAAAAAAAAACTATCTAGGTAAATCGTGCCATCCAGATAGAGTGAATTTGACTGTGGTTGGATTAGAAATATAAACATATACCATTCTACATCCTATTGGTTTTAAGGCGATCCATTACACCTGACTTTTTGCACCATTCCAATACTTATTTTCAACAAGTCATCATATCTCCTGCTCTATGAAACACATATTAATGCTCAGTAGGACACATACAGGGTGTCCCATAAGTCTCCATACATAGGAGACATAATACATACGGTTCTAACATGTATTTCTTTATATTTCTTCTTTATACTTCTTCAGCAATGGAGGACACGCATTGAAATGTGTTCCCGACAAAATGGCAGTCATATAGAGCATATTGTATAAATAAAAATGGTTTATGTCAAGAAACGTTTATTTTTCCTATGTATGGAGACACTTATGGGACACCCGGTATATGGTTCTTTAACACATTTGCACTGGACTAAAATGTGTTCATTTTCAATGGGCATATATTCAGCTGAAACGGTAGACTAGTGCATCCCAAATGTTTCAACATTAACATTTTTATGTAACATTATAGTCATTATGGCCTTTAGAAAAATGTTTTTGGGGAGGTGGGGTAGTGCACTATAGACCCCTGTGGAACCACCTAAGCTTTTGTCCTAATGGCATTTTTTCCTTTACATTTACTTTTATACTTTAAGTAGTTTTGAAATCAGTACTTTTACACTTTTACTTGAGTAAAAACCTTGAGTTGATACTTCAACTTCTACAGAAGTCTTTTTAAACCCTAGTATCTATACTTCTAGCTGAGTAATGAATGTGAATACACCTCTGAACATTTAAGCACAATGAATGTTGAAGTTAAGAGTTACAGTAGTAGTGTTGTATTATGAAGCCACAAAAAGTCATAATTGCTGATTTTTCAAGGAGAACGTTGAAGGACTGCCTAATGTACCTGGGTACCTGCTACACTATATTTGACAGATTTCTTACTTGGCCGTTGTATGCAATGTGTCTTATAGGGCAGATCATGCAGGCAGTGCCAGAGCCGAACATCTCTTTGACACGTTGCTGCTTCAGAGCAGAACACAGCTGGCTCATGGTCAGGTAGCGCTCTGATACTTTGAACTCACCCTGGCAGAGGCAGGAGGATACATAATGTTTAATTTACAATATGCTGACCTTTGAGGGTAAAAGCAGAGTTTTAGTTCTGAACATCAGAAGCAAAGATGAATGACAGATTAAAAAAGTGGTTTGGCCACTCATGTCTGAGAAACAGTAACAACTTCCAACAGTTTTGGTATGATTAGGCAAAAATATTTTTTTTGAAATTTGTCTAAAGTTATTTATTCTATGTGTGTGTTTCTCACCCAATTTCTGGTTAGGTCTAGGATGCTCTGTCGGGTTACACCTGGGAGGATGATACCATCCAGAGGCGGAGTAGCAAGTTCCTCCTCTGTTAAAAGAATGGAATAATGAGAGAGTCTCTCTGCACACATTTGTGAAATGTTCTCTCTCTAAACCACAGGGTGTTTGTCAAAGTGGAGGATGTTCTTTAGTAGTACTCCTTCCTTACAAGTCACTCCACTGATAGACCAGGCAAAAGTTGTTTCGAGTGGAACAGTCTAATAAGGGCTAAAAGAGTTCTGCCCCCAGTTCAGTAGTTCAGTAACACACTGAGACATAATGTTTGACAAAAACAAACCAACAAATCGACTCATAAATACATTTACAAGGGCAGAAATAAAGATGAAGGAGCTTCAATCTCTTTTGCAGTAACATAATACTTATTTTAGCTGTACTCTGATATTTATAACACATACAGTCCATACATAATACATACAGTGTATGATGTAACGTTATTTAATTCTGGATACTGTACCTGAATTTTAGTAATTAAGTCATCCTTTTAATTCTCTCTTTCATTATAATTTGATTTATTCTGTGTTTTCTTTTCTCAATATGTCTATCTTTTTTGATTTTATTTTCCTCTGGATGTTCTATTTATTTATGTCTAAGCACATGGAATGGCCTTTGTATATAAAACGTGTTATATCATTGATAATATAAATAAACCTGCCTAGCATTGCCTAATAAGATTTTGTAATTGTATCTAAATGCAAATTGCACTGTTGAAGCAGCCAGCTCTTCATTCTTCTTCTTCATTTTTGTTTCTTCTTTATTCTTCATTTAGCTATGGTTGGGGTCCAACCTTTTCATTTATTGGCATATTTAAGGCACAGAGGATTGCAGGAGCTTAAACAGCACAGAGGATCACTGAGGATCCACAGAAACAGCCTTGAAAATCCTCCAAAGGGGTGAGGGATCTTGGTCATTGGAACAGTCTTTGCAAAACTGGTTGATGTCTTTATGTAAATGAATCCTTGAAGGATCCTTCCTTGACTTTGAGAAGCACCCATAAAGTGTTTCTGCATGTGAGGTGAAAACTTAAGTTAAACCACCACCTGTCCTTTAATTACTCACCCCACAGCTGTTTCACTTCTACATCTCCCATTAATTTCCATCACAACAAAGCAGCCTGTGACTGGCCTTGCATTGGGCTTCCCTTCAAGTGACTCACCTCCATCCTCATTGATCCAGAAGAGGAAGACGTTCATGGTTCCTGCCTCAGTGATCTGGTGGTCATCTCCATACAGCCACAACACCTGCTGACACCCGTTATCCACTGCTTCATCAAGAGCAAACAGAGAACAGCCATAGTTTCTGAAGAAATGAAAATAGAGAAATGATCAGATAATGAAGCCAAATATCTACTAGTATGTGCCTACCGTTGTGGGAAATTTCTTGTGGCACAGATGGAAAGAAAAAATAAAATTGCTGAAACAAAAACTGTCTTTTGTGACTATTCTGCAGAAGGAAACCAGTCTGACAGAGTACATGGCAGTGGTGGAGAATCCCAGCTCCATAAAGTAAAAGTCCTGCAATGTATTGGTTCTACCTGTTCACTTAACACAGGTGATTCCACCGATTATCCCACCTACCTGGATGAGGAGTTGTGCTCATCAAAATGGGCTGGTTCAATGAATGGTTGGAACAAATAAAAGGCAGAACTTTTACTTTATGGAGCTGGGATTCTCCACCACTGGTATATGGGTAGTCTGATCAGAGTGACTCTCAGAAGAGGAGGTGTTAGGCATACTTATATAAAGACATCTATGTAAAAAGAGACCACACTATCTGTTCTGTTCAGCAGAGGAACGTGTGCCTGGCATTTAACATCGTACAAGTACTTCAGTTCAGTGACACAAAAAGGGTATGAAACTGATAGATACAAACGGGAATGTGCATGATTGATTCTAGCCAGCTGGATAGGCAGATAGAGCAAGGCTAAGTCAAAGGTCAAGCTGTTATTCACACATCAGAGACCACTAAGTGACAATCATGAAACATCTTACAATCCTAACACTTTCAACACAGGTGTGGTAGCTATATTGTGCTACGATCAGAGGTGGCTAAAGTACTCACATTCTGCGCTTAAGTAGAAGTACAGCTACTTGTGTGAAACAGTACTCTCGTAAAAGTAGAAGTACTGATTCAACTCCTTTACTTAAGTAAAAGTAAAAAGTACAACTTCTCAATTGTAATAAAGTACAAAAGTAAAAAGTAAAACTGCATTTTTTGCCATGAGTGAAACAATACTTATTAAACCAGGCAAAATCAGGTCTAGTACCCAACAGGTAACCCGCAAAAACATGTGGGGATGGGTAAAACAAAATTATAAGTATTTTCACGGGTACGGGCACAAATAAAATTTTAAAAAATGCAGGCGGTTAGTGGGCAAGGAAGTGAAAAAATCAAAGAAGATTCATGGATGAAAATAATTGTCAGGACATTTAATGATGATGATCATCTAATGTGATCTGTGGTTGATCCACAGCTGGTTTGTTTTATTTTGAAGTGAGCTTCCCCTCTGTTTATATATGGTTAAAGACGTCATTGAGCAGCACATATTAGAGATTTATTGATGGCGTGTGTTTTAATCAATAATAAAGCCCTTAAAAGTGAGTTACTGTGTAGACCGTGTGTTTAATCATGGGTGGGGTCGCGTTACTCAGGTTTGCGGGTATGACCGGAAAAAGTTAGGAAAAAGTGACATATTTTACATACTGTCACATCTGTTTAGTTTGAAAAAGTAATGAGCCTATTTGGAGAATGTAAAGAGTATGAAGTACAGATATTTATGCAAAACGTAGGGAGTGAAAAGTGAAAAGTTGCCAGAAAAATAAATACTTAAGTAAAGTACAGATACCTAAAAAAACTACTTAAGTACAGTTATGAAGTACTTATACTATGTTACTTCCCAACTCTGGCTAAGATGAAATGCTAACATGTGGAGTAATATAAATTTTCCATGACACTACCCACCCTCCCATCTTGCAGTCTCCAGTTCCACCTTTCCATGCTCGTATATACTTTGGGTCGGCCCACAAGGAGGCAGCATTGGTGTTGAAGTAAGTGCCAGCCAGACACATGATCACATACAGTAAGGCACGGCAAGGCTTCTTTACTCCCAGAGATTGCTTCCATAGGCATAAAACATATATAAATTCAGTTTCATTTAATTAGGATAAATATTCTGCACACACTATTGATTCTGCCGTGCATTATTGATCCTTCTTACTTCAGTACTGATAAATGTTGGTCTGATGTACAAACTGGCATTGTATGAGTGGGGAACCCAGTCCTGATCGATTTCTACCAGTCTCCTGATGCACTCCAAAAACTCTGGCTGATCGAAGGCCTGGACGTGGAGAAGTTAATAAAAAGACAGCTAAGTAGGGACATGGAGGGGCAAAAGAACAGAGATGTCACAGTATTTGACTCTTCTGGATATAGAGTTACAGTTGTGGAATAAATTATTAGACCACCCTGTGTTTTCTTCAATTTCTTCTTCATTTTAATGCCTGGTCCAACTAAAGGTACATTTGTTTGGACAAATATAATGATAACAACAAAAATAGCTCATCAGAGTTTAATTTCAGAGCTGATATCTATCCATTTTTCATGTTTTCTTGATAATAACCAAAATCACTTCACTTCTTACATCAATAGTTATGGCATTGTACTGTCAAAAACAGCGCTTTTAGGCATTCCATGTTTTCTTTTCTGTCTGTTTTAGTCACATGATACACACAGGAGTTAGTACTTGATTGCATAGCCATTGTTTTTGATGACTTTTGATGGTCTAATATTTTTTTCCGTGACAGTAGTATGGAATCAAAACAGTAATCATCCAGGAATTCATCCAAAACACTGATTTTTCCTTCATCTGTCTTACGGGAAGACATGCTTTCTTAGCAGAGCTGGCCATGCGGTTCATGTTGAGCATCGGTCTAAAGAGTCGCAGTTTGTTGTCATCCCCTCGATACACCTTCAACCCTTCAAACACCTGGTGAAGAATGTGATAAACACAATATTTTATATGCATTAAACACAAATGAAATATAGCAACAGCCTTTTATAAAGAGAATTTATTATTGTTCCACCTGAATGGCATAGTGCAGTGATGAACAGGCAGGGTGGAGGGACAGGTTTCCAAAGGGCTTAATAAGAGGAGCCTTCCAGCCCTCAGTAGAGCTCCACTCGATGGTCAGCATGTGGTCGGTGAAGTCCACCCCAAAGGACGACACATCTGGTTTGGTCTTCAGTGTTGGAGACAGCTGGACAACTAAGTCTGCTGCCTGATGCAATCACACAAAAACTTAAGAAAATAGTCTTTTCATTTACGGAGCAAATGAAATCATCTTTGGTAGTTTGTTGAAGGACACACTTGAATCAAAGAATCAAGCTGTATTTATTCTGTTTCTATGGAACGCTTGTGTTGGTTCAACAGGTTAAAATATACAATATCTGTCATATTTATCATAAGATTTCAACAAGAAGCAAGTTATTTTGAGACTGAGACATGATGTAATGCTTCTTTTGAAAGCTCCTCTTCCTGGCTCACGACACAGCCAGGCCTTCGTTCCAATAGGCTGGGATTAGACTGGCCCTTTATCTTGTCTGTTCTTGTGCGGAAGGTTGCTGGCATCATAATCCCAGATTACTGAACTGGAAAGTGGAAAGCAAGTGTGGTATAGGGCTGTATGAATGTGGTACCAACTATTTGTTTGCATAGATTATGTCTGGTGTCAAACATCCGGGTACAAAATACTGTTTTAAACTATTTTGGTTTTTCGGGCAAATTTAAAACAATACAATTTGCCTACAGTTTGCAATTCTATCATTCTCTAATTATTTATAACTACACTTGAACATTCTTGAAGATAATGGAATAACTCAATAGGCATGTGTGTCTAACTCTCTACTAAGAACTAAGAATGAGCCATAATCCTTCTTCTCTGTAACATGCATCAGTGACTGGCTGGGATTAAATGACTATAAATATGAATGAGGTTATCTATCCAGTGTCCTCTGATCAATGAGGCTTTATGATGCATGCAGTCCTATTGCAGCCCATTCATATGTGTCATAGATGGACAGCATCTGACTAGCTAATAAAGGATGGGATTTACAGGAGGAACCAGCGGCCTATTATGGTTTGAGTCACTCCCCAGTGCCAATCAACAAAAAAACCCAAAACAGAGTGTATAGTACTCTGAAAAAAACACAGCCCTCATTCAGTTTCCTTCTCTCAATGGAGGCAAAAGTTAGCTGACTCTCCAAACCAAAGCCAAATACCAAACAGCTCCGTGTGTGTCCGTGTGTGTCATCACATGTCCTCCTTAATCTCCACCTGGCCTGCTGTCTACCGCTCAGCCATTCAGGGTCAGAAAACAAGCAAAGCTGACTACTTAGCATGAGCTGAGAAAGTGGATTCTGCTGAGCACGCTGCACCAGGAGGAAGACGACGACAAGTGCAAGAGTGGACGCTGACACTGACATTTGGGCCCCAAACATGGACACAACTAGGAGTTTTTTTTTTCAGGGAGTGGGTCGGCTAACTCAGTGGCAATGCTTGACGACCCTGACAGGAAGTTGATTTATCCAGGACCTGGAAATTCTGTTACTTTTTAATGTGTCTTTCAATGTAACAACACTGTTGAATGACTGTTGCCCCTGAGGTGTTTCAGCTTTGCCACTGGTGACATGAGGACAAAGAGTAGAGCTGGGATATTCTGAATGAGGAGCCAGAGGGGGGATTTTTAAAATTTGAGACATCAAGGAATCATCAAGATGCTGCAGCTGGAGCAGCTACTGAGGGTAGGTGCTATTAAACTATTGGCAAAAGGAAAACATATTGAAGTTGACATTACTTTAAAACAACATTGTTTTTTGTTGATTTGTGTACAATGTGCTCTGCAAAAAAACACATAAGAGAATAATTGTAGTTTCTGTACCTTGAAGCTTGTAACACTGCTGTCAGCCATCAGTGGGATTGTTTCTTCCCTGAAGATAAACATACTGTTCAACTTACAAAAGCAAGATGTAAACATAAACTGCAAAGATAGTGTCAGCAATGTTACATTTTAATATTGCAAAACAAAAAAAAACCCTAATGTTAGAGTTCTACAGAGGCATATTCTATCATTTCATAACCTTCTAACTTTACATACACATAATTGTCCCCTGCACAACATTTAAGAGCTTTAAAGCTTTGAATACCCACAGATAACCTTAAAAATGCAAACAGAAAAGTGACAGAATCACTTTAGAATTACATTACTGACCCTTAAAGACTTAAAAGCCCAGTGTAGATAAATCACATACTAGGTAAACATGTCTGCAAAAGTATCAGAGATGGTCTATTTTATATCACACCACATGTACATTTACATTCAGTATTAGTTATTAGATAATAAAATGTGTTAGTTACCTTCAGGGCTGGAGAGACGTCTGAGTGAAAGGCTTCTGCTGTGATGGAACAGGTTAGGTTCTTCTGTTAAACCGCTTAGGGTTTGTTCAGGTTAAAGCCAGTCCCATTATTTGAGTTGAAATGACACCAAATTAACCCAATTAATATCTGAACACTGTGGAAATGCGACAGTGAGGCAGAAGTGACTGAAGTAGGAAGTACTTATGGAGTTGTGTGAACATTATGACACAGATAAACACAGTAAAATTAGATAAATAATCATTTTTACGCACGAAACCAAACATTTCATTAATTGTTGAGCAGATGTATTTCTTCAGGTGGTGCTGTGTCCCCCGTAGACCACAGGGAGGGGGTGCCGGCTCATTTTTACGCTCGTGCTCACCCACAGACTTTTGATTTTTAACCCTTTCAATCTCGCGCCGCTTTGCTACAAACTACCTGTGCGCGTGCCGTGTGCGCGTTTTGGACATATTATCAAACATTTCGTCGCGGACTATTTGCTCTTACAAGCTCGACGAGGTAAAGACAATAAATATCCCATATATTTCCTCAAGCGGTTAAACCGAGGCTAATGGACAGATTAACAAAAATACTGTTAGTTTTCGGCTGTCAGGTGCATGTTTGAGTGGACGTGGGTGAATATTATTAGAGTCGACAGCATATTGGTGCTGGTAATTTCTTCTGAAAATGCTGAAATGAACTTATTTGGTAGGATTTTCTAAAATAACTGCCATAGAAGTAGGATTTTTAAATTCATAAGTATTTTAGGAAATTGTAAAGAAAATCTGAATATGAATTATAAGAAATAGTAGCCTAATATAGATCATACTTTCTTTAAAAAACACACACAAATCGATAGCTGATTAGCTTATTTGCACACCTGTGGCTCCATATGTTTCTTTGACACCTTTGGTCCTTGTGAAGAATATTAAATGGTCCCTTTTTGATCAGCAGTAGGCTCTTTACTCAATGCTGGGTCACATTTTAAGATTTGTGTAAGCCTAGGAAGTTTGATAAGATGGTTTTCTCCAGTCATTCCCATTTTACTTCTATCTATCAATCTGTTTTGCATTTTATACGTCACTAAAGGAAAATTATATGCATCCTTAATGTATGTATGTATGTACTGTGTTATGTGATGATCCCCCAGTAGAATAATCAACACCTTTTTTGTAAATTAATCATATTCATTTTTAATTTTGTTTATCTGTTGCTCAGAATTCACCCCCTCCTCTTGCCAGGAAGCCAGCACTTCAACACCGCCCTCAGCAGCATGGACTACTGTACACCCCAGCCAACACGTCGCCACAACCCAGTGGACAGCATCTGCCGCAAACTGCAAACCATTCAGTGGCGTGGTGACCGAGAGCCCAATTCACCGTTCCAGATTCCCAAGCTCTCCTCCAGCAGTTACGACAGCCCCCAGTGTGGTCTGAGGCACAACCTGGAAGCCATCCTGAAGAAAGGGGCTCTCCGCAAAGACAAGGACAACCAGGAGAAGGAGAACACAAGAGGGATGGGGATGCCCAGCTCTGCAGCTTCACAGAAGAGCAACATGGGTCCCTCCTCCACTCCCCTTTCCACTCCTTGCACCCCAGGCTACAACCTGTCTACACCAGCCAACATCACATACACCATCACTAGTACACTGGGAGACAGGAGGGGAGCTGATGGAAGTGATTTAAAACAAGTTAAATCTTGGCAAAGATATTGTTCAACACCCTCAGGCAATTCCAGTGACTCCCCTTATTTTACATTTACACGTGGACCCCAGTCTGAGAAGCCAGAGAATGAGAGACCAAGCAGGAGCCCACCACTGTCTCGTACCTTCACACCTGGTCACAGCACTCTGTCCTACAACCTGAACTTCAGCTCTGTGGACAACGGGAACTCAACAAAGTGTGAGCTTCCCTACCCAGCGCTGGTTGTCAAAAGACTGTCCATGTGCGATGGAGGTAGGGAGGAGTGGCTGCAGGCCAGTTGGGATGTGCATGCAGTCAGGTTATGAAACCTCAGTATTTGCTGTGAACAGGAAGTGCAACATTTTATACCAACTTCATACAGTTGGATTGAATATTTGACATTAATATTTCAAGGATGGATGTTTTGCAACTCATTTGGTGCATTCAGGGTTTTGAAGGAATGTTAATTATTTAGTTTATGTCAAAATTCTAAAAATAGCAGCTTCTTTTAGATCCAAAGTCCCATAGTGGTTAAATTGAACCATGGATGTTCTTTGACTTGCCAAACAAAAGTCACACACAAAATTTCATTGGCCCAAATTTAGTTTGAATTACAGGACACCTTTACCATGGCAGTGTTTATGCCACACAGTACAGTAACATTTATTCCCATCCACAGTTGCTTTAATTTTTCAGCAAAATCTTGTATTGATGATGGGAGAGTCTGATTACTGCATAAAGTCTCCTCCAGCAAATACCAAAGATTCTCAGTGGTTCAAATGTGGGCTCTGTGGGGGCCAATCCATTTGTGAAAATGATATCTCATTCTTCTGAACCACTCTTTCACAGTTTGATCATGATGAATCCTGGTAGTCATCTTGGTATTTGTCTATCAGGAAAAAAAAAAAAAAAGTGAATTGATGTTCAGTCCTGGTCATTCAGTATATTCAGGTTGTCAAATGACCTCATTTTTGGCCACATCCTTTTACTAAACCTAGACCTGACCAACTGAATCAACCCCAGATCATACCACTAGCCCCCACTGGTTTGTATCGCAGACACTAGGCATGATGGGTAATCACTTGATCCATTTCTCTTCTCACCCTGATGCATCCTTCATTCTGGAACGGGATGAAATTGGACTCAGACCACATATCCTTTTTCCATTGAAACACAGTCCACAATATTTGCCTGTTTTAGTAAACAATTTTTGCATTTACATGTTCATTCATCATCTGAACCCGCTTCATCCCCACTAGGGTCGCAGGGGTCACTGGAGCCTATCCCAGCTACTTATGGGTAAAGGCAGCATACACCCTGGACAAGTCGCCAGTCATTTACATAGGTCAAGGTTACTTTATTTGTACCCGTAGGTAGATTTGTTTTGCAGTCTAGGTGGTTGCTTTGGTATTACAACAATACATACGTTGAACATGTAGGACAGGTACTTGATCACGCTTACAGACAGGACAAAAAGTGTTAAAACTTTAATTTAAAAATGATCATCCATGGATCCTTCTTGTTTCTCTTGTTGCAGTATTACTGATATTCAGTTTAATGAACTTAAAGAGTAACAAGATAATGAAAAACAAGTGGTTCCAGGCACAACAAACCCCGCCCCTCACGCGTATTGTAGCTTATTTTGACATCGATCCAGTTGATGTTATCATGTCTATGTGTGTGCTGATGTCAACATATCAATTGCCTCTATATATGTGCCAAGTTTGAAGTAAATTGAAACAAAGTGTTTGTTTTTATAGACATGTGAAATTCTGCCAATTATAAGTAAATGGGAGAAAGAAAAGATTTAAAAAATTCGTAAAAAATTTTGACTTTGACCTACTTTTCCCAAAATGTAACCACATCTGTTCTGGGTCACTGGCAATCTATAAACCCAATTTGGTATGAATTCAACCAATGGTTTTGCTGCTAGAATGTTAACAAACAAACAAACAAACAAACAAGTCAGGTCAAACACAATACCCCTTGCCTTTCCTTTGAGGGGCAGAGTACTAATAATTCCACCCACAGTTTAAAAAATCATGGCACCAAATCCATATTCTTATGCAACATTGCAGTGAATTATGTGTCTGATCACCACGTCATTACAGCTGTGACTTAGCCTGAAGTGAATTGTATCATGTGCTTTTTTTTTCAGCAACACAACTCAATACAGTCTGTGTTTTTGGTTTGTGTGTAATTATTTTATTCAGGAACCTCATTGACATCAGAAAACAGAAGGGGGAATATGGCAGAAATCAGTCTCATCTGTGAGGAGAATTTGCTTGATACGATCTTCCATGCCTGTGACACCCAGCGCCGAGGTAGATGCACAAAGACACACACACACACACAGATTCATGAAATAGCGCTTGGGTCATGCACGTGAGTCTCGCAACAATGTGAGCGCACATAGATAAATAACATGCCATTGTGTTTATAATACCATGTTGTTCTTTGGTGTCCAGGGCAGAACTAATTCCCTAAAGCTTTCACACTGTGTTAGTGTTGTATTTCTCTTTTGCCTCTTGGCTTTAGCAGCACAAATCTTGTATTTGTATCATTGAAGTTGCTTTATTTGCTGTAGAGGTTTATGATGTGAAAGCAGGATAGAGAAGTTGTTCTTTTCATGAAATTACAAGTCATTCTTGTTTTTAAGAAGAGGACACAAGTTTTTGTACATTTTCCTTCACTTCTCAGTCTGATTAGAGCCAAAGCTGTGAGCCTCGGTGTCGGGTGATAGATCCCATTTTCCTTCTTATTTCATTCATGTTTCGTTTATGTAAATTGCAGCTCTTTTCCTAAATCAGATTGTTAATATTTTCTAGATAAGACAATATCCCTGTGGAAATTAAACAAATGGCTGTTTTTATTTGAACTTTGTCATTCTGGAAAAGAGCATGATTTGTAAATGCAGAGCTTAACTTTTTGGATAGTTTGACTAATGGCACTTAGGTTGTTTTTTGCTATTGCTGTGGTCCCTTTCTATAATGAGTACATGTTCTAACCCTCTGAAGTCACAGTGTATCTCAGTTACAGTATCTCTCCTTGTTGAAAATGGTGATAAAGTAGAAAGACAAACATTCCATTACAACACCACATTAGTAACTTATATTACATCATAACATGGTCAGTTAGTCAAGTTTTCAAAGATGATTTTTTTCTCACTAGTTTAAAGGGGTCATATTTTGTCAAACCCACTTTTATTAGTCTTTGGTTCATTTATTTGTATATTTGGACCCTAATAGTTCATAAAGTTTGAATTTGAACCCTCCAGGTGGTGCAAAGCTATGTTTATATTAATTCTAGCAAAAATCAAGTGGATTTCTATAACCCGTTTCAATTCCTGCTTAATTTGTTACGTCTATAACAAGTTCCGTCACAACATTTGCACATATAAGGTCAAGACTTCCGATGAACATTTCTCAGATTACGCCATAATTGTTTGTCAGCAGCAGAGGTTGTAGTCCATACTGAAAATAATTCCAAAGTTCTGGCCGATTACCTAAAATGTTCAGTTGTTGGTTGTATCAACGAACTCAAGTGACTGAACGGGACAGAGCAGCACAGCCAGCAATCTGGAGGGGGTGGGGTCATGTGCATTTAAAGGGCCAGCGCTCAAAATGACCTTTCTGGTGTCATTACTCAGAAATAGGGTTGAAGATGGACCTATGGAGTTGAATTAGTGAAGAATTCAGAACCAAGCATAGCATTTACAGGGTGGGGAAGCAAAATTTACAATATTTTGAGGCAGGGATTGAAAGACAGTGTATGACCAATTAGTTTATTGAAAGTCATGAGAATTTATTTGCCACAAGAAAATTTACATCATAGAAAATGTTTTTATTCTATATGTCCTCCTTTCTCAATAACTGCCTTCTCACACTTCCTGAAACTTGCTCAAGTGTTCCTCAAATATTTGGGTGACAACTTCTCTTCCAGATTTTCTCGTAATAGTTTTGCTCATAGTCATTCTCTTCTTTACATTATAAACAGTCTTTATGGACACTCCAACTATTTTTGAAATCTCCTTTGGTGTGACGAGTGCATTCAGCAAATCACACACTCTTTGACGTTTGCTTTCCTGATTACTCATACGGGCAAAAGTTTCTGAAAAGGTATGGATAATAGTGTTAGGTATGATTATGACATCAATATATGTTTGGTTTCAAAACAATTGACGTAGTGCCTGCTGAGAAAAAACAACTAAATGTTCATTGTAAATTTTGCTTCCCCACCCTGTACAGTTTATGTAGACCACAGGGAAATGTTTTAAAATGAATAATTGAATTTAAAAAAGAAAAATGTCACTCCTTTAATGTTGGTGCCATCTCCTCTTCTGACAGGTAAAGTGTACGTGTCTCACATCGTCGATTACCTGCGACACACCACAAGTCGCGATTCAGAAGACAGAGGACTGGAGGAGCTTTGCAATATGCTCGACCCAGAGCATAAAGATGTCTCCATTGATCTTGACACGTACCACGCTGTGATGAGGGAGTGGATTGACGACTGCCGCAACAATGAGTACGTCACCAGAGGCACAGGATTGAGATCTAAAATGAGTAACATTATATTATTTAGAAACAAAATTCAGCTCAATTATTTTCATTTTATACTTCCAAATTTTGTGTACATCTCATCAGTGGTAGAGGGACGCTTTTTGTCAATAGATTTTCAAACAATAATGGATTAAAATAATCTGCTGGTGCTGTATGTCTTTGTTATGTGTGTATATTGCTAGATTAAGTCTTTAAATGAGACGTCAGACTGATTGTGAGACCTGGAACTCCTACAATAGGTGGAGTTGTGGAAACCAAAGTCCATGCAATCTTTTTTTTTTTTTTCAGTTTTGTGAGACTGAAACACCTTTTTCCTTTTAAGGATGTGGTTACAGCCAGATTTTTTTTTTAATATATTGTATTTTTTAGATTTGCCCTCGGTAAATAGCAAACACATCTGGCTAGCAACTCATTTATTCACTGTCAGAAAAAACAGTTTTAACATGGGAAGAAGTAGCAGCTTGCTCCATCATTATTAGTTGTGCATCTTTTTACCTCTGTAAAATGAGGAGTCACTCCTTCTATATTCAGCTTGAGTTACACAAGTAGGTGCTGCGTAGGTGGGTTATGTATCAGATGAGAAGAGAAATTACTGGTGAGAATTTGTTCTGCTAAGATTTCAGCTTCTGTCCCTACACTTGGCAAGTATTGCAATTGAATGTCTAAATATTTGTACTTGTGTTGATATATGACCCTCAATTGATCAGCTTAGTGACATAGGTAGAATTAACTGCCCTATTCTCTTTTCAGGCTTTATTTACACTGAATGGAGAAGATGTTCTAGACTGAGCTGAGAGATGACTTTTTTCTTTTTTTGGGCAGTTACAAAATATTAGACTGTACCACAAATAAGTGCTACATCTCAAACAAGTCCTGAGGTTTCCCATAGCAACAGCATGATGTGATTAAAAAGAAAAATATCAAGTGAGCTTCCTGTAATGCACGTCTTTTGTGATGATTAATTTTTCTTCTGCATTTCAGAGACGAGTCTGCAGAGGAAGCCACCCAGGAAGACTCAGTCAAGTTCAGAGACAGCCTCTCTGGTGGGTGCTCATGAAAACACTGTTTGTGTCCTGTCATGTCCTTGTGCTATACATAGAATATCATCTTAATACCAGCAGGAGCATTGTCAATATGCTTTTTTTTTTTTTTCTGTTTAAGCCAAGCGGTCCATGCTCCTCAATATGACCTCAGGAAGCTTGGAGGCCTTCGGAGGAGAGGCATCCAGAGCAGAATTGTAAGTGTCCATGTCTGTATTCAAAAGTGTGTTTTTTTTTAAATTCCCACCTACACATGTCCTTGCATATATAAAACTATGTTGTCTATATGAGTACTTGTCTGTTTTACTCATCAGTGAGACGTCAGAACTCGTGTACTGTGTTGCCGACCTCCAGATGAGCAACCAAAAGCTGCAGGAGGAGGTGAGAAAGCTGAAACAGGTGGTGGAGAGTATGGAGGACAGCAACCAAAGGCTGGCAGAAGAGAATGAGGAGCTGCAGAACCAGACCCGGGTGTAAGATGCACACACTTGCATGCATTTACACTGCACAGATGTACCGTGGTTTGCTGATGGCTCATCTTTGTTTTGCTCTTTTAGAAATCAGCAGCTAGCCCAGAAAGAGAAGATGCTGAAGGATGAGGTGGAGGAGATGAAGGCCATGCTGAGCTGTACGGAGGACAACAGAGCTCGTGCCTCTGCACACAGCAAACATGTGGTCAGTCACGTGAAGAAACTAAATATACGCATCACAGCTTAAATCTTCCCCTGCATGCAGGCATTTGCAGTTGAAATCTACTGTAGACCCTGAGTTTAAGCAGTATCTGTAGGTGACTTATATTTGAGGGGGGTAAAATACATAAAACAGTGATTTATCTTGGAATATTTAACTGTTTTAACTTGCTTGGCCAATTGCAGTACAAAAACATTATTAAAATGGCTAAATACAAATCAGTTTTGCCAATAGCTCACTTAGATACTGATAATACCTTAACACTGGCTTCAACTAAACCAAAACAACAGCTGGGAAATGCATCAAATTAATTTGAGGCTTTGCAGAACTCATGAACCCTAACAGCCCTACCCTGAACAAAAAACAAATTAAAAGGACTATTTCTTTTTATTGAAGCTTTCAGAATCATCCCCAGCTGAAAACATCAGACTGAGCTGACATGATATTTTCTCATTTTCCTTTGTCTAGGAGAGAGAGAACCAGACTCTCATTGCCAAGATTGCTTCTCTTCAGGAAGAGGTACTGCACAGGATATCATCCATACATATCCATTCAGAAGGAGTCTATGTAGTGCATGATGTTAAAAGTTTGTTGGTGGAAGGTTATGAATGGCTCCTCTCTGATGCCCCCAGAATTTTAAGGTCACCATGGAGATGGATGAGCTTCAGAGGAGAATAGCAGAGCTGTGTGACATTAACGCTGACCTTCAGGTGCCTTTTACCATCTGCTCAAAATAATTTGTACATTCTGCTCTGTATGCGCTCGAGTCTTTTTCATTCAGTGTCCATTTTTTCTGGCATTGTACATGTTCTCTTTACCTCCTCAGAACATATTCTTTACATTGTGAATATGTTTCACACACAATATGCTGTATTATGTAACTGTTCCTCTCTTGTCCTCAGGTGCAAATTGACTCCTTTGACAGCATCATACATGAAAAGGAAGCTGCAATACTAGAGGTCAGAAACTTTTAGATTTATTTCCATAAAACTAAATCGTTTAGAACATTCAGAATTACGGCAAATGCTTTGAATCAAGTATGTCAGCTCTTTCTTTAAATTTCATTCCTGCAAAAGAATAAATTGGGTACAGTTGATAGTGTCTGCAAAACTGTAAGAAATGTAAACACTAAAATCATAATGGTATTATGTTTCCCCCTCATTTTTACAGAAGAACAGACAGATAAATGAGATGAAGGTTACAGTGGAAGAATACTCCTCCATCACAGAGGTGTGGTGAATTCTCCCTTTTTTTTCTTGTTTTTGCCTGTTGTCAGTTAAACCTTTGTAAAAAATGTACTTGTTAGAAAATAAAAACCTGCTTCTACTAATACTTTAGTGTCTGAAATGAAATGGCCATATGATTTTAGCAATTGAAGTTTAAAAAGGATATCAAAAAGGCCTATTTGTAATCAAAATTATCCATCTTTTTGTATTCTTTCATTTGTATTAAGGTGACTAGAAGTGAATGGTTCCTAAAATGATCTCTCTGATAGGCGTGTGTACATTATTAACATTTCAGCTGTGGGATGTGAAGTCTGTGGGAATGATATCACCTGCTGACCTCAGACACACAGGTCGTATAGAGGGGAGTTGCAGGATTTTTCATGTTGGGTGGGAGAGTTGTTTACATAATTGTCCTATCAGACATCATGTGCCTGTATAAAAATGTCATAAATATGGAAAGAAAACTCTGTAATACGTAGTTTTCCAAATATTCAATGGGATGGACTGAGTCATGGTTGTGTTTTTTTTTCTTTTTCTTTTTTTTGATTTCAGCTGCTGAGGGCAGACAAAAGCAAACTGGAGAACCAGATACAAATGATGCACCCAGACCTAGTCAGGTAAGAAAGTGCACTTGGAGGATAGAGGGATTACAAACTACTATTACTAAAATAGAGGGCATTTGTCACCTTTCTCCTTTTAAAATTATGTTTTGCTAGAGGACTGTCTTAATCTAAAATACCAACAATATATTTTGCCACAGAATAAATACAAATATTTCTCTGCATGTGAATCCCATTTTCATTTAAGCAGTTTCCTACTCATGTAATCATTACAGTTATTCTAACATTTTCACTTCCTGTTTAATATTTATGCCATTATTATGTCCTCCTGTGTGTTGCAGTGCTGGTCTGTCCCTGTCTGTGGCCTACAGGTTGAACCAGAGCAGCTCTGGATCCTTACAGACAGAACTGGCTTTGGCACAGTCACCACTGGAGGTCAGCACCCCCCTACTCAAGGTCTTTTTCACATACTCTACTTGGATCTATTTTATTTCTCACTGATTACTCCAACCCCTTTTATCCACTTGTCCCCCCATAACTTTTGCTAGTCTGAAATTAATTCTACATTTATCTAAAAATACTGTTGTGAGATTCTGTTTTTATCCTGACTGAGTGTTTTAAGGGTGTGGCATCTGTTGGTGATCTGCTTTATAGAAGACAACCTTTTGCATTAAAATCTAGAGTTGAATGCACCGTCTTCAGACATAGCTCACTCTAAACCACCACAACAAAATATACAACTAGTATTGTTTGTATTCAGTAAAAAGTGAATAATTTTGTTACACATATTGCAGATGTAGTTCTGTGAATTTGCCTTCAGGCAGGTTGATAAATTACTAATGATGTTTCCCCCACAAACTGCTGAGCAAATTCAGCACACAATACAAAGAATTGTCTATATTTTAAATGCAGTTTTTCACATGCCACAGACAAGTTTCAGTCTAGCCCCTCTGCTGTAATTTGGTGCATAGTGTTTATTTTCTTGGTCCTCTGTTGCTGCAGACGCCTCATGGTGTTGATCATTTGTCCACCACTATGAGCTTTGCCTCTCCACTGGATGAGACGCTGGACAGGGAGGTGCTACTGATGCTGCAGGGACCCAGTCCTGAACACATGGCACTGGAGTTCAAGAACATCTTAAACAAAATGGTAATCAAGTCAAAATACCTATTAAAATGTACTCACAGATAAAATAGTTAGCCCTTAAAAAGTGAAATAAAACATCATAGTGTTTCATTCATTTACTAGACTTAACCTCCTAAGACCCAGCTATGGGTTTTCTGTCCACATTTATGGACAAGAGTTTCACAACTTTATACGAAAAAAAAAAAAAAAGACCCCTGTCCACCACAAAGGACATTCCATACAAATTTTAAAAACTGCATCTGAAAAAACTGTTGCATCATGATGTTTCCAATATAGGCACTCATTTAATAAAAAACAAAAAAAGCTTGTACTTTGCTGACATTTCCTGGGTCTCAGGGGATTAAACATTTTTAGGTTTGACTTTAGCATGGTCTCTCAAATGTTTAAGGCCCAGTTATGACCATAGATTTAAAAACATGATCAGATTAAACCATTTTACAACAATGCACAAACTTGTTTCAGAGGCTTTATTCCACCCATTTCAGTAAGACTGAAGCTGACAGATGACATCCCAGGTGACATTTCCACTGGCTGATTTTAGAATGTAGCGCTATAAAGTTTTTTTTTTATCTACAGTAGATACTAAGAAAACCTGTGTAAGACCAGAAGTAGAGGGAGCTGTTGCTATGGAAATGATACGGTCTCATCCCCTTTCATGAGTATGAAGTGGCAGGTTTTCAAGATGTTGCAGATTTATGCTTTGCAAGTAGTAGCAAAGCTGTGGACTTCCATTAAGTGCCTGGTTTAATTTTGGTCTTTAAACCTAGGACCTGAATAAAAGTGGCTAAGATCACTTCCCCAGGTGAAGTTTTCCTTGACTGTCATCCATGGACAAAGCATTTGAAATAGAATGCTGCTAACATTCATAAATGTACTTCGTGGAAAAATCCTGTATGGTTTGAGTAATTATTGATTGTTTTGACCTGACAGCATGCTCACGCTTTGTTTTTCTCAGAAAAGGAATTTCAGAGAAGAGGCGGAGTCAGTCTTGTTCACAGTTCGAGGCTTGTTGGATGACCCCACACAGCCAGGGGGCAACACAGACACAAGGCTTCAGGTCTGAAATGCTCACATTCAAACATTATCTTCATTATAAACTGGTACACTGCATAAGAACAGTAGTCACATGCTTCTGCAGTGCTGATGACTTTATGTTCCATATGAATAGAAGTAGGTTAAAAGTTTTCATATATTTCAGGAATTTATGTAATATAGGCATTATCTATCTTTCCTTCCACCTGTTTCATTCTCTCTTTCCTTATCACTGCCTATGTACACTTTCTCTTTCCCACCCACTATCTTTCCTCTCTAGAGATCTCTCACTTATGTAACTCTCCACCAGGCCCCATCCAAGCGGTGCTGTTAGTCAGTGTGTTGTACCGTGAAACGCAGCCCACTCCCCTCCTCCCTCACTTTGATAATGTGTATCTCTCCATCTCTCTGCCTCTCTCTCTCTTTTCTCTTCCCCCCTCCTCCTGCATTGTTGCCACTGTGCATTCATTAGCCACGTACTGCCATAGCGCAGTAAACATACCAAATGAGACAGAGCTCATTAGTGCAGTAGCACTTTGCAAATAGAAGTTAGTCTGGTCTTGTTTCTTTACTCTTTGATATGGAAAGACTTTGTGGCAGTTAGGTGTCAGAACTTTTTTTGGAGGTATTAAAGACATCCAGTCCAAGGCCTCTCTCCGTAGTGGCTGATCCTTTGGCCTTGTTGTCCCACAGACGGTGCAAAGTGAGCTGGATGCGAGGAGGGCTGACTGGGCCCTAAGCCTGGACCAGCTTGCCCAGTACACAGACTCACTGGAAAAGGAGCTGATCAAAATGGCCAGTAATATGAGGAGGTCCCGCACCGAGATCCTGCATCTTTCAGTCAGGTGAGAAGGTCTTAATTATGAAACCTGCAACTTTCTGTGCATATGTGGTGGTGTATGTGGAATCTGGGAGCTGCTGAATACCAAAGTCAGTAATGTTGTGTTTGAGAAGCTGGTATAAGAGCTAAGAGATTGAAGTGGAAGCTTCTGTACTATTTAAAGACAACTTGAGTGTAATTGGGAAAAATTTCTATGAGGTGGAGCAAGGATCTCATTGGCTGAGTTAACCATAGTAGGAGGAGTTGGAGTTCATTTTATGGCTAAGTAAGGTAAGACTATAGTCAGTTAGGAAGATGTGAGAGAGTCTGAATCTAATGAAGTTGAACAGTGCCCTTACTATATTAAAACTACATTCATTACACGTTGAGCTGTCGTGGTTAGCTGAATAGTTTAGCTGACCTGTTCAGGAGTTTAACTCTCACTGATAGCTAAGTTTATGATAAACACTACATTGATGAGTTGTAGTAAAAAAGTCAAGTAAAAATTCATAAGAGTGAATTGGAAGATACAAAAAGACTTAATGCAACACCTAAGCATTTTTCTGGGCTAAGTTGTTATCACTTAAACTTTAATAATGAGCTTAAGAAAAGACAAATGACTTTCCTTGACTAGAGGTCCTGAACATCTCAGCTGTGGGTATCAGTGCTTTCTCTCACTTGGCTAGTCAGATGTGCTGACTGGTAGAAGACCTGTCAGTCATCCTGGCCTCGGTCACCCCAAAGGGTCCGCCTCACTAGTCCAGGATCTGAGCCAATTCCGGACTTGAGTCTGACAGTGTGTGATGGTCTGCCTTATTGTGTGTTTTGTGTGTCTATGGATACGGCCATCCCCCCAGATATAAAACACAGCTAGTGTGGTACAGTATCAGACCAGACAAGGAGAACTTGTCAGTGTGTCTAACTGGGATTTACTGGAGCTCAGGTGCCAGGGTGAAGGAGGAATTTTAGTATTGTTTGGCAGAAAGGAAAATTGAAGAGGTGTCATTGTAGGTATAGTTTTCAGTCCTGCTCAGAACAGTAGATATATGCAGCCTTTTCATAGTAACACTGGACTTCTAACTCAGTGCTATGATTAAGGTGTTGTTGCCAGACAGATTTGAGGGTCTGTGTGTTGTCTGAGATCTGAGGGCTTGGCTAGGACTGGAGTTAAAAAACTGTGAAGTGACGGAGCTGTTAGTGGGCCAGTCGGAGAACTGGCGCTGGTCACCCTGGGCAACAGAATGGGACACTGCATGGGCCTGCGGATTGGGTACAGTATGTCCACCGTACTGTCTTCTAGGACATCAGTGCTTGTGCTTTACCTGTCACAGATAGCCAGCTAATAATGGTTTTGTAGTTTCTTTCTCCTAGGCTTTTCCTCTTCTCACACTTATTAATTTTGTGGCATTCTGTACAGGGTGCAGGAGCAGGAGAACCAGAAGCGGCAGCTGTGTGAGGAGCTAGAGCAGCTCAGGACTCCTCAGGACAGTAGAGAGGCCTCGTGTCAGACGCCTACACCAGACGAGGAGGTCAGATAGCAGAATGGGGTTATAATCATGTAACATAATTTTCACTTTCAAGATGGTTAAAATAGCGTCGATGTTCACTGGCATTAAAGCCGCATTAGGTTTAGGATATTTGTGTTTTTATGAACGATAATTTATATGGCTTTATGCAGTAACATCAAATTCAGAAGCTATGCTTTCAGCGTGGCAGAACTCTATGTATTCAGACAGATGGAGTATCTGGTAGAAGAGGGCGAGTTGGCGGCTGAAGTAGACATGTGCGCCCTCACACACAGAATCAGATGCAAGCACTATACACCTACACACTGTTTCTCCCACAAAATGCACTGATGAATACTCAAGCATTTCCATAACAACACCATTGTTTTTTTGTTTTTTTTTTTACTGCAAAACAAAATGAGTTTGATGCTAAGGGAGATGTATTTGTGTGCAGTAACCAAGAAAGAAGACAATTAGCATGCACATTATGGATAGATGAAAGGTTATTATTTTGTTTTTGTTGTAGTGTTCCTAACCACAGTGCCTGATCATTTTTCCCATCTTACCTTTACAATAACGTTGCCATTTCCTGTATTTCTTTGCTTGGTTAGCCTGGAGAAGACTTGGACTGGGATGAGGAATTCGCTCTCCAAGACTTCTTGAAGAACGAGATAGCGGAAAATTATTGCAGAGTAAAAGAGGCACGAGTAAACAGCAAATCTGAGGAGACAGCAGATAAATTAACAGACAGAGGTGAAGAGGAGGACGGGGAGGAGAAGTGGATGGTGGTGGATCCAGCAGGAGAGGGAGAAGTGAAGGAGAAGTCCATTCCTCTCTGTACAGAGGCTGCACCTGGGCAGGGCACAGTGGACAAGGGTCAAGGTGAGGGAGGGCAGGAAGGGGGATTCCTCATCTTCTCAGCACTACAACTCGGCAGAAAATATAACTGTATATCTTCATAAGAAAATATTCAGAAAATAGCAGTATTCTAAGAATTTTAACAGATATTAGTGTGTGTATGTGTATATATATATATATATATATATATATATATATATAATATAACTAATGCATTTCAGCTGTTCATTGTAGACTTTTAATTTTCAACTGGCTTTGGACAGATTAAATGTTCTGAATCATCTTTGGGAAACTTGAGAATTTGTAGAAGCCTTCCTTGAGCTTTTAAGACCAAATATGTACCACTGTTAGCCAAGGGCTAAATTGAACTTCTCAAAGTTCAGCCAAATAGGGCTAAATGTAGTAATAAGTAATATTTTTTTTCTAGCCCTGGCTCGACCTCTGCTCACTCAGTTTTAGCTCTGGATCCCACTGAGCAGGATTAGTGAAATAAATAAGCCTTTAGTTTGTCTCATGCAGCATGAAGAGGAGCTAATGCATTGTGTTTCCTCTTGCAGAAAAGTTGACCTATGAGTTGGGAATAGCAATTTCCAAAAAGCAATAGCTAGATAATTTTCCCTGGTGGTTTCATAGAATTTAATAGGTATCTGTAAAATAATAATAATCTAAAGCAATTTTAGGGACTTTATTGCTCTTTTGTGGATGACCTATAAATAGACAATTCCATATAACTTTACAATATAACACATTGTAGCTGGTCTTTGTAGATGTTTAGCAGTGTATACGTAATTGCTAACCTAACACTGGACAGATAAACCTGGCTTTGTTTACAATGAGGGCCCTGCAACTCTGTTAAGTCTATTTTACACTTAAAGACACAAATCTTTGTGTCAGACCAACAAGTCAAGACCTAGTTGTGCACCTGTGCAGGTGCTGTAGCAAGTTGCAGGTTTCACACTCTCTTACAAGTGCCTTACAAGATAAACCCCAGAGGTGAAGAACAGATTATAGACTTAGTTATTGTGTTTGAGTGTTGATTTGTGTGAGACAGTGGATTATCTCTTGTAATCCGTGGAAGTCACAGGGCACTCAGCCACCCTTGAGGCAACAGTACCTATACACACACGCACACACGCACACACACATGCACACACACACACAGACACACAGACACACACATATATACTCACACACTCTTAGCATAAGGATACACGCATACTCTGAGGCCCCTGGAAATAGACCTCTGCCTTCTATGGTTGTTGTGGCCCTGGGTTTCTAAAGATTGTGTGTAGGCCTGTGTGTGTGTGTGTGTGTGCATATGTGTGTGGAATCCTCTCCTCCTCAAGGTCCTTCTATGGCCAGGTGTAAGACTGTTTTGAGGCCATGAAGCGAGCTCAGTAATCCCCCATTCCTTTCTTTCTGCAGGCTGCTCATGCAGGCAGAGAGAAATGAATCACATCAACATATGAAAGTGTGAGAATGTGGTCATTAATGCCACCTTAGCCATTCGTAGTATTTAACCCTAATGTCCCCCTTCATCTCGGTGCCTTGCATAATACAGTCAGTCCTTTTATGGTAAAAGGTGCGGTTTCTTTTTTTGAAAGGCAATCATCCCCTAGATGAATTGCACATAGGAATGAAGTTTTAATGAATACCTCATTGTTTTGTCCTTTTTTGTAGCCTCGTATTTCTGCCTTTCATTTTCCTTTTGTTTATTTTTATTTCTCTTGTCTTCTTCCTCCTGTGTCACAGAATCTGATGCCTGCACTGAGTCTGAGCCACAGCTGACCTATAAACCTTTGCAGGTAATGTGAACTGTTAAGGCTCATTCATGTGACAAGGCTGATGTGTTTGGTTTAATGCCTTGATGTAACTTTTTGTGTGTTACTATTTTTGTCTGAACATATGTACAAAAAATATCAAATGTATGGAGGATTTTAGAAATTATAACGATGTATTATTTTATTTCACTAGAGTATTTTCTTGTTAACTCCAGAAATTCCTTTTAAGTGCTTGAGGTAGCATTCAAGGTTAAGCTTGGGTCCTTGAATGCCTCAAGTCTCATTCCCAAAAGGAATTCACTGTTTCTTAAAGTAACACACTTCAAACAAAATCATCACAGCGCATAAGCTGCATCTTTTTTTTTTGTCTTTGCTAGCAACATATTCACTTTAATTGGGAGCTACTCCTATTGATTCATCAAAGAGTAATGTCATTTGACCTTTCTTGGAAGGCCATATTCTTGTAGCTTAGAACAGTGATTGAATAAGTGGTGAAACACTCCATTGCCCCCAGTGGATTTTTTTCTAACTGTGGCATCCTGGTTCAAGATTAGTATTCTTTTCATTTCAATGGAAAATTTGAATGACTGTTTCTAGAAGAGCTGCAGAGATGTGCATGTAAGAGTCCATGAGAAAAGGACAAAAGGCTCTGAACAAATCACAGCACAGTAGAAGTTAAAGAGTAGTTATGGACAGATTCTTAGTTTTAATTCCTTCAGCTGGAGAAACATAGGATGTCGACAGTTATTGCTACGGTGATTGCGAACAAGATGCGGACTCCTGAGCTTCACAGTGGCCAACAATAAATGATATTATTTGTACTGGGCAGCTGCCAGGTGCATGAGATTGTTTTCAGGAAGCAGGAAATTACAAGAAAAGATGTGTTGCTCATCTTACCTTCCTTACATATACATAACACACAATATGACTTGGCGCAGATATGATCTGCTGTTTTGTGAATATGACCATTCTTTTTCTGTGTTGTGTCGAGAAGGAAGAGAGAAAAAAGACATTTTTAAGTTTTACTTGACAGATTCAAGGGGAGATTAGAGCCTTTTTCCTCTTTATTCTCCTCTTATTAAAGGGCCAGGTTTGCCCAGTTAACCAGTGTACTGCATGTAGGATGTTCTACATTTTGTATCATTTCTATATATTATGCGTTTTAACTTTTTATATAAAAACTAGATGTATAGAATTTTACCCGCTAAGACAAGTCTCAGAAAATGGGAATGTCCTAAATGCACCATCAAAAAAGGAAGGCTTTAAAACAGACGCTGTCTCTGTGATGGATTAGATATCTCAAGTCTTAAAGCTCTGCGAGTCGATACGCTCATGTCTCTGAAAACAAGTGAGAAGCAATGACTGCATGGAAGGTAGGACACGAACAGGATTCTCTCCCGTTCCTTTTTCTAAGCTTCTGCTCTCTACATCTTTCTTTTTCTCTCTCTGTCATTTGCCTACCAAATAGCTCTTCACGGGTCATTATTCCCATTTTCTGGTCACAGGCAGCAGTTTGCCTGCTTGTGCTGAAGCTACTTGCTTCCTTATATAGAATAATAGTGATGAAACTTTGAGGTCATGCCGAGGTTAAGGGGAAAGTCTTTCTGTTGGTAGCAAAAAGAGAGACTATGAAGAAAATTACATTCCATGTAGGGTCTCCTTAAAGTAAAGCCACGTTGCTGTATATGAAGTTATGATGATCTTGAACGTTAAGGATTACAATCATGCCACTCAAGTCACAAAACTAATTATTCCTGTGAGTCTATTGTAAATGCTTGAGCATTGCTGAATGAAAGTGATGTTTGCCTTTCAATTCTTATGCAGATGTTGGTAATTAGGGATTTTAACACCAGTCCATCACCAAGGGGACAGATGCTTTGTGCTTTTTTGTCAGCCATTTAATTTTCTTGAACTTCTTATGCAACGCCTTCACATTTGACAGATTTGTTTCCACTGGCTGATTTTGGGCTTGTTGTTAAGTACATGGTTAATGTGTGTTGATCATTTGATCTTTTCACCCTTTTCTTAAATATTCATCGTTTTGTTTTATCTTTGTGGTTTTAAGGAAGAGGCAGCAGTGCCACTGAGCGCCCACTCACAAGCTGTCAGCATTAGACACCCAGAGGCGGATGCTCTGCCTGATCCGTCCCACTCAGAGAACAACAGTAAGACCTCAGCCTTCTTCCCTCTCTGTGATTCACTCGCTGTTTTTCAGTTTCACTTTTTCTCCCCCTACTGTCAGCTATTTTTTCTGCATGTATTTACACCTTAACCAAACAGTGAGTCATTTTCTGACTCACTTGATATTTTTGCTGTTGGTTTTAGAGGAGAAAGATATGCAACATCTTGAAAGATGAACATCAAAAATGGGATCAAGTATGCTTTTATCACAATCCAGAATTTTGTATCCAGAACTACTTGACAGCTGTGTAAAGTCATGCACTTATTGCACAACTATTTGTAAATGTTCATTTAAAAACTTGTCCTGGAATTTTTGACCATCACACGGATGGACAGTTTTCACAGATTAATGCTTCTTCATTCAGGTACAGGGGTTCTCGAGGAAGGTGATTTATCCCAGCTGAACAACTCGCATGAACAAGACCAAAACATCACACCTGGTAGCACTCCTCCTACAGCAGCGGAGATGGTTCCTCATGGAAGCACATCGCCCGGACCAGATGAAGCAATTACCCAAAGCAAGAGGTAAATGAAAACAAATAGATTCTATCTTATATACCAATCACATAATCAGAGTCTAACACCGATAAGGCTTCTACTTTAAACAGATTTAACTTGCATCTCATAAACTCATTGAGATTATTCTATTGCCAGTTTGGAAATGTTTTTTGGTTGTTGATCACCAAGTAGTACTAAGTTGTCTTTTTTAATACTGCCACCAGAGGGGGCCAAAGTCAGGAACATTAATATTTTTATGCAGCGTTCCAACATGTTCCATGGGTGCCATGCCACTAAAGACAGTCAGTTTTAACAGATTAAAAATATTTTTGTCATATTGTTAAATGCAGCTAATAATAGGAAAAAAGTAAAACCAAAATGAATCTATGAGTGATCATCATAATCATGGCGATGGCTTCTGAATGACACAGCAGGTTCTTTCTTTGAACAGCAGTCTTTTTTGGTATGGTCTTTGCTGATTTCTTCTTCTCCATTTAACATTATGTGAGAAAGCAATTTTTTTCAAAGTGACAATCCAATAGAAATGAGTAGGAAGCTTACTCACAGGTGACTGCATCAGCTGGTAATGTGGCTGTTTAAAACTTTTAAGTAAAAGCATATACTCTACTGAAACGCTTGATGAATTCACAGTCAGATGCATCATGTTACTTCACAGCCGTAACCAGTATCACTTTCTAATTTTCATAGCAGTATAAACTATGTACTAGACTGGAAGTTGGTAGGTGTCACGGCTGAAGTTACCCTTTTACTGAGTTTTGTCATTTCATTATGACTTGGGTACATTTGCTAGTCAAATGGGTGTTTTCCTCACTGTGGGAGGAGTGAATAAGGTAATTAGTTTCTCTGCATCCGTACTTTGCATAGACACAGTCCACCTACAAAGACACAGATGCTTCCTCATCTCTTTCTCTGTTTGTATTGCAACAGTATCAGTGAATAATTAGAAACTCTGCAAATCCTAAATATGAATGGTGCTTGACAGTTGACCTTTGACCTCTTACATGTGGCTAGCCTTCCGCCAGTGAGTGACGACCCCAGGGGCGAAGGACCGAAAGACGACGAGGCTGGGACGTGCACCGGAGACATGAAGCGCACAAAGGTCAGATGTAAAAGGGAAATATTGTAATGCACAAGAGAATATAGCTTCCTCTATTCTCTCCTCATGGTTTCTCCTTCCTCTTTTGCCTCCCTCTCTTCTGCCACTTAATGTTCATCTTAGTTTAGTTCGGGTGGGGAGAGGGAGGGGGTTTGAGTGGGCAGGGCAGATGCTGGGCTTCCTCTGGGGGAGTTGAGAGGGAGTCCTCACCTTAGCACAGATGAGCACTAAAGGGCAGGTCGTTTTGGCATAAAGACTCATGTAGCCAGTCCTGACTGTTTGTGCAAGAGGGTTAGGGAGTAAAGGAAGGATGGGTTAACTGCTTTCCTCAACTGTGTTGCCAAAGAAGGCAAGTACAAACTTTAGTGAATTATTTTCAACTAGTTGATTAACAGCACTTTGTGATTTTGGCAAAAGCAAAGCCCCATAGAATAATAGTCATTGTTTAAACTTATGAAAACCATGGATGTTTAGGGACCGTGATGTTAAATGCAGAATCAAATAAATAAATAAATAAATGGATGGGAGGAAATGGTGAGTACATCTATCTGTTTTGCTTGGTTAATGTCTGAAGTAACCGATAACAAAAAAATGTTATCAACAAAACTTTCAGAAGTAAAAATGAGGATTTATTAAAAACAGTAATGTTTCAAAACCTAGTAACGGGCCAGTGTAGATGTTATCTGTGTCTGTGTGTTTTGACCGGCTGCTGGTGTTTGTGGTTTTAAGCAATAAGGTTGCCTCAGATTATTATCTCATTACTCAAATGTGTTTTCATGTTGACATTTTGATTATTGATGAGGTGCTGTTTCAACACAATCACCTTTGTTTCATACTGAGTGATCAATCAGATAGTTTCATTTAGTGTCCTCTCTGTTGGTAATTTGTGGGACTACTCACATGCTGAGAGGTAGTCTGAGGGGAGCTTACTCTGTGGCTGTGCTCTACTTTAGTAAAATACTTTAAATAGCTTGGTTAAGGTTTTGTCATATAAATGTAAATACTTTTGATGATTCAGACATAAACCCTTTTTATTATCTGTACACAAAGACAATGACCTGAGTTTATTATGAACAAAATCATTTGGTTATATTCAAATTGTCTGACTTTTAGTTTCACTTGTAAATTATATGTTTTCATAGTTACTTTTGGTGGTTGAATGATTAATCGGAACATTAAGTACCATTAAGGACCATTTAGTGATTAAAAAGCATCAACAAAATTTCATAAGGCCACTTTAATGAGTAGAGAATGACAAAGAAAGAAAGGTGAATTCGAACACGGGCAGCGTGGAGTCTGGTATACAGTAATAATAATCTGCATCAGTCTTTGAATTACCATGTTATCTATCATATATGTTGGAAGTAAAAAGATTTATAAGCATTGAATGTCATCACTCAGTGTTATCAGTATAATTTTACTGACATGTAACTGTTATGATTAAACTACTTAAAATTTAATGAAAAGTAAAACAGTGTTCTTTATTTAATTCCTCTTCATGGTTTTGTGTCAACAGTGAAGATGAGCAGCACAGAAATCAGCTTCCTAACAATCTCATTATTGTATTTGTTGAAATATAAAAATAGAAACAATGATTGAATCCATGCACAGGAGGATTTTATGTTATTATACTAATCAGTGATGCTGTTAACTGCAGATAGTTTTTTTTTTTTTTGGGGGGGGGTCTGTTTTTTTTTTTTTTTTTTTTAATACGAACTGACATTATGCACGGATGTTATGCACACTCATTACACAATATCCCGTTGCATGGCTCTGAGTGCTCACCTTGCTCCATTGTTCTCATGACTGTGTATGCAGGCAGTCCGCCTCCACCACTGAGTGCTGTGCCAGTGTTAACGTGTTCTTTGAGCACCCTTCTCAGCAATACACACATAGAACCACTGGACTCTCTATGAAGCTCCACATTATATAAGGATCAGCCCAATCTTTCTCTTCCACACTTTCAGTTAGATAGCATTTGACTGCCATGGGACAGGTATGCTAAATGAATGCAAACGCATGTGTGCATTTGTCTTTTAATCATTGACTATTCTGGTAGTGTGGCACAGAAAAAGGCAGCCCAAGGCCACTGGTCTATTTCTCAACCCCTCCCTCCCTTTTACTTTTGTCCATCTCAGAGCCTGAGCCAGGAGCAGTCGGCAGACAGATCAGCAGCTGAGGACAGGTGAGTGTTTCACTGTTAACTGGTGTGAACCCACAGGGTTTTCACACTGCCACACTAATGATTTCTGTCTAAAGAGAACTGTTTTCTCTGCATAAAACCCTTTAGGCCAAATATGTCTGCTGAATTTCTTTCTTGTCAATTGTGTATAATGCCTCAAAGGTGCAACTTCCGGTGTTTTTCAGCACGAGTCTGTTACCGATCCTGGTGGAAGAGGAGGAGAGTGTGCAGGACAGTACAGCAGATGCTTCAATAGTGGCACCTAGCATGACAGGTGGGAAGGAAAATGTGTGTCTATAAAGCAATGTGAAAAGAGTCTCCCATGCCAGAGATGACTGTTTGTTGCCTCTTGCATCCGTGTGTAACTTTGACCACCCACGCATCTACTCATCTTTTCAGCGACAGACCGGTTCACCAGCAGCAGAGTGGCCACCGTCTCTGAAAGCAGCTCTCCTCTGTCAGCTACTGGTCTGCCCTTTACACAAACCAGCCAATCAGGAAGCACCGCAGGCAGTGTCACCTCTGACCCCAGCCAGTTGGAGGACGTTACTTCAGCTGCCAAAAAGGACTCCCTCCCCTTGCATGGCAAAAATAAAAAGGAACTGGTAAGACCTACCTCATTCTCACTTTGTTCTGAGCAAACGGTTGGACGAGAAGTTTCACACATTAACCCATAAAGACACAGTGCTACTTTTGTGACAGTTCCCAAAAGACTTTTTTTCTCTATATTTAACCTTTCGGAAGTGATTTAGCACTATTTACTGTAATATTATCCTCTGTTTTGCATTTTTTGTGTGTGAAAAACTGGTATATTTAATCAATTTAATTAAATTTAAATCAAAAACAGAGAAAGCTGAAGAAAAAGTTACTTTTAAAGCAAAATCTATCATTAACTGAACATAAACCCAGTATGTCCATCCACTGTCATTGATCCATTTCCATGGGTTTTACTGGTGAATCAATGTTGTAGAAGATGACTGTGTTTCCACGGTAACTACAGAGCCTCTGAATGTCCAAATGGGTCATATCTGATGACCATGAAAAGATGAATAACTGCATTTCACACCAATTATGTACATGGATTGATAGGATTAGCAGATCAACAAGTATTAAACAGTTTCGATCAGTAGACTGTTTTGGTCGACAGTGGATGGTTGGGCCTTTATGGGTTAATAGCGAGAAGGATTTCTAAGCTACTTAATGTTGGAGTTCATCACTACCTTTTGTAGATCATTTATGTATGTTTTTAGTTTCTATTGTGAGCTATACAGTTACACTTATAAAAATGATCATGAAAAATGTAAGAATAGGGAGTAAAGTATGTAATTATTTATCATACAAACCTTACATATTTCGCTTGATACTTTAAAAAAATGTATAAAAGTTTAAATGACTTGAATTTTTGTCCAAGCTACATTGTGCAACGAATCTGGTTTTGGGTCAGTTTCATCATCTTCATAATGCCTCCTTAATGCTTTGTTTCACCACGCTAAGTTTACATTTCAGTTTGACACTGATATCGTGATTGAGCATGACGACTGAAAAGAAATGTTGTCTTTCCAGCTGTGTGAGTGTGTTTGTAAGAGAGAGAGAGGGGGTAAAAACGAGTGTAGTTTCATTTTAGCTCCACTTAGGATCAGGTCATTCAGAATCATGAGCCACCCAAAGCAGCGGCTACACTGAATCATCCCACTCCACCTCATCATCTATGCAGTTATAAAGAGAAAGGTAATGACAAAACCAAAATGGAAGTTGAGAGGAATGTGAAAGTGGAGAGATCAGAAGGTGAGCACAAGGGAGAGAACGAGAACAGAAGAAAGAAAAAAGCAGAAACGTTTGTCTGGACTTTACAGGAGCTGTCACGCAGCATGGAGGCCACTGAAGAGCACAAGATTCAGGAACAGGAAAGTCAGACCAGCACAGCCACTGAGAAAGAATGTATGTATGATGGATTCTGGATACACTATTATATTGTCATTCATGTAGCTATTATTTAACCACTCTCTTTTGATGTCAAAGTAAATGGCTGAACGTTTACTCTTTTAACAGTTAAATAAGGGCTTGAATGCTTATTCCATCATTTTCAGGCAGGTAATGATTATACTGTGATTCACATGCCTGTCATTTCTTTCTGTAGCTGAGACATTACTGATCTCTGACACTGGTGACACCTACAGAGAGGACAGGAACAGGTAAAACGGCAAATTATCAGTGACACAATTGCATATTTATACCTGTAATTATACAATGCACAGGCTTGAATCAGGCTCTAATTGTTGCCTCTGCCTTTGCAGCGTATCACCCAATGACAAGGAGATTGAGGTATGTTTACTATTAGAGTAGGTTAGTCATTACCAAACACAGCTCCGAGGTCAGTGCAACAGCGGCAGTCTTTGTCTGTTTGTTTTATATCTACCCAAATGTATTTTTAGATCATATACAAATCTGTCTAATTATTGGTGTCTCTGTCATCAATCATCTGTTATTTTCTTCATTCGTCAGTATGCAAGTTTTATCATTTTGGATATTAAGTTAGTGCTGCCTTTTCCAGTCATATAAAAACGTCTACCGAAATTTTTTGAGTCATACAGGACTAATTGGTTAAACTTGCCTTAGTGGATCATTCTGATAATAGAAAGTGATCATAATTTCCTCAAATCTAAAGTTGTCTACAGGGAAGTGCAGAAGTTTTATAAACCATCTGTTGTTTCTTTTACACTTTTGTCTTTGTCAAACAAGGAAATATTTTAAAGTCTTCATGTCTCCATTTGGCAGGATAAAATTCCACATTTATTTGTTCGGGAATAAGTGCTGTCCCTCCTCATCTGTACCTACACCTCTTATTTCAGGCAGAGTTTCAGCGTCTGGCACTGGGTTTCAAGTGTGACATGTTCACTCTGGAAAAGAGGCTCCGCCTGGAGGAAAGGTCTCGAGACCTGGCCGAAGAGAATGTACGAAGGGAGGTGTCCAGCTGCCAGGGCTTATTGCAGGTTAGTGCTTCAAACATTTCCTGTTTATTTAACCTTTGGCTGCTCCCCATAGGTTCTGCCATCACATCTAATTCACGTAATAAAAAGGTCCAGTATGGTGCATTCGTGCTGTTTTTTTTTTTTTTTACTGAATTTGCACCTCTCTCGCTTATAAGTAATGCACAAAGCATAATTAATGTCATAAGCATGACTCGTACTGGTACCCTTTAAATCAGTTAAGTTTCCTCTGTCATCATTCGCAAATATTTAACTTTTAATGAGTGAACTATCTAAAGAGGTTTACAGGATTTCACATTGTTTTTATTCTATAGATATGTTTCCAAGTTGTTACTTTATTTTCTGTGGGGAGGGGTATGACCTCACTTGGCATTTTGCATGTTTATGCTGCGCATCACCTTACACTTCTGTATAGAGTAGATGAGAGACGAATGAATCTGAGGCACACATTATGAAATTATTGGCAAGAGTAGATTCTAATACCAAGGATAATTTCTATTTGTTTTTTTTTAAATTCCTCATTTATGTCTGTGAAACAAATAAATGTTATAAACAGTTTATGTTAAAAAGTACACTAACTCGTCTTAGTGTCTGCCTCTCATCACACTATCCTTAAATGAGCATAAAATTAATCATACAAATTTATGAAACAACCTCATACACTCGATTGTGACAGTTGATTTATTCATGATAAATAAAGTGTAACTGGGACTCAAAGGTGATTACTGATGTGTATAAATAGGAATAAAAGAGCAATGTGTCTGAAAACAAAATGATTCCAACTTTTTATGGGCAACAGTGTGCATCAACACCTATTAATCACTGATATGTGGTGGATGGCTTTATAGTTTTCACTGGTTTCTGTACCACAATATGAGTGTGAACGTCCATGCGGATGTTTGTGGAAGGAGTGAGAGATAATTCAGTATACAACCTGTTCTAAAATCTGTATAATATGTCTTATTCAAATTATATATGTGATTAAACTGGCGTGAGACTTGGAGAGAAAGTTTTCAGGAAAATGGTTCTCCTATCAGATGCAATCATTCATGTTCTCTTTTCTCTGGTCCTTCTCAGGCTCTGACTCCTCTGTGTGAAGATGATAACCAGTCCATGGAGATCATCCAGAGGCTCCAGAAGAACCTGGATATCCTCATCCAGTCCATGACCAGAGTGTCCAGTCGCTCTGAGATGTTAGGAGCGATTCATCAGGTCAGTTTCGGGTACATGTACAGAGTATGAAGTGAACTGTATTTTCACTTCTTGAGATTAAGATGATTCAGATGCGGATGAATTCACTTGAGTCTCGTATCTGTGAATGTCAGGAGAGTCGTATAGGTAAAGCAGTGGAGGTGATGATTCAGCATGTGGAGAACTTGAGGCGTATGTACACTAAGGAGCATGCAGAGCTGCTGGAACTGCGAGAGACGCTTATGCAGAACGAACGGTCTTTTGGATCGCAGACTGAAAGAGGTTGGTTGTGTTGCACATCATGCATATAGTGCTTTTAAATACAATTAAGTGTGTACTGTGAGTTATTATAGGTTTATGCGGATGTTATTTTGCACTGATATGTAGTAGTTTTACTTTAAAGAGTGCTGTAATAAATGTCAGTTATCCAGGTTTACAATTATAATAAAAAAGAGACATTAAAATTAACCAGGGTAGGTCCTCCTATATTCATATTTAAACAAAAATATGCACTACAATAATGAAGTCAGTCCAGTTTTTATCCATTACAGTTCAATAAGACTGCCATTTGTATACATGTTTTTTTTTTTTGTATATGTCTGTGTATGTTTGAATATTTTGTATATAAATAGAATTTGGTCACTTAAACCATATATATCAAAAGTGACTAATCAATGCATTTTCCCAGATGATTTTCGTGGCAAGAAACCGTCATCGTCACAATACTACAAGGTCAGCTGCAGCCAGGCTACATATGGTCTCACGATTGAATAACGTTTATAATATTCATGTTTTAATGAAGTGATGTGTTTACGTTTCTGTTTAAAAGTCATCAACCCGACGGGTCAGCATAGCGGCAATCCCTCGCACAGGAGGAGGAAATATGCACTTCGACATGGTAAGGGTGACACTGTTTCTGATTGGATGATTAGGAGAGGACCTTAAATACCATCAGTAATACTTTGACCAAAGCTTGACTGAAGGAATAACTAGTGATGGTGTATGTTGCCCTGGTTGCGGGAACATTTAAAGCTTGCAGGACTGAAATCAGGGGGAAAACGCAATAATTTGGAAGTGCATGCCTTCCTTCTGCAGTTCTCTTCTCTTTGTCCAAAACAAAAGACTGAACATAAAGTTACTGACCTGACAGCACTTTGTTTAGCACCAAAACCCATCAAGCACTGCAGCTTTAAAGGAGTGATATTTTGCTTTTTGGTTTTTTTTTTAATGGAATTATACATTTTAAAACATTCCCTGTTGTCTACATAAACTGTAAATGCTCTGCTTGGGTCTGAATTCTTCATTAATTAAACTCTACAGGTCCATCTTCAACCCTATTTCTGAGTAATGACACCAGAAAGGTCATTTTGAGCGCTGGCCTTTTAAATGCACTTAAACCCCTTCACACCCCACCCCCTCCAGGTTGTTGGCTGTGCTGCTCTTTCCCATTCAACCAACAACTGAACATTTTAGGTAATCGGCTCCAAGTTTGGACATATTTTCAGTATGGACTACAACCTCTGCTGCTGATAAACAGTTATGGCATACTCTGAGAAATGTTCATCGGAAGTTTTGACGTTACATGTGCAAATGTCGTGACGTAACTAGTTATAGACGTAACAAATTAAGCAGGAATTAAAACAAGTTGTAGGGTTTAAATTCAAACTTTATGAACTATTATGGTCCCCAAATACACAAATAAATGAACCAAAGACTAATACAAATGGGTTTAACAAAATATGACCCCTTCAAAGAATAATTGATCCATAGCATATTAGCATAGCAGCACAGTGATCACACTATTTTACAGAGTACATACTTATGCATAATATGCTGTGTATTGTAGAACAAGAGATACTACCTGTGAGATCATAAAAACATCCAAATTGAAACCAAAATGTGTTTTACAAAGACATTGTGATGGAGAGATTATTTAACTCTCACTCTTTCTCCACACAGGCCAAAGCACAAGACGGTTCAGAGACTGAAAGTGACAGACTGACCAGGCGATCTCCATGGTAGGTGTTGGATAAAGCTCCCAATATATATATATATCCTTATACCCAAACCTCAATATGTGAGTGCTATTGTGTCAGGTTGTGAAGGTGAGGATGTGGTTAAAATAAAACCAAGAGCTGTGTTCAGATACCTTTGGTCATGTCACTGATGTGAGTAAACCTGTGGGCTGTGGTTGATGTGTTGTTTTCTGAACGGCTGAGTCTTGCTGTACATAAGGGTTGCTGTTGTTATGCCCTTATGTGATAATGGTGGTTTTCAGGAATGTGGCAGGAAAGAACATGGCTCGGCCCCCACTTAAACGCTTTGTTAGCTCTGCTGCCTGGGTTGACACTGAAGAGCCTTCTCTCATGATGAAGGGGTAAGAAAATGCCAAAGGGAAGGATACTCTGCTAGCTGTGTCACATGAAGTCTTTTAGCAGTGGACCCAGATGCATAAAGGTGGCAGCTTTCAGGTGCTGTCCTAGATATTCACTGGAGAATACTTCGATGTTTTTGGGTAAAAATTACAGTTGAGATGATCTCCAAATCATTGAAGCTGTTTTGGAACCACATGGTGATCGATAACCTTGTTAAGATACTTAATGTTGGGATTTCCTTTTGTTTGTTTTAATTTGTATTTGTCACCATTAAAATGAAGATCAGTGTCCAGCAGAATCCAACTGTTTTGCAAATGTAGATCCTACATCGTGTGTTACATAATACAGCACTAACAAAAACTACAAAATTAAAAACCTCTTTACAAATAAATAGATAAATAATCTAGCTTGATATCTGGAACTATACTGACTGAGTGTAGACACTTAGACAGCTGGCACAAACTTGTGTTTTCTGTTCTAACTGGTCCCAAAGGATAACAGCAGAGTGATGATGATAATTCACATGGCATCCATCTTTTATGCATCTGGTCCATGTTTGCTTTGGAAAGTATTTACCAGGAGCTTAAATCCATTTTTTTTTTTTTTTTTTTTTTTTTTTTATTAATTTTCATTTTTGCCTTTGTAAAACATAGGGAAGAGATGCAGATATTTTGTTTGGCACCATATAGCTTTCAAATGTTTGGATAATGAGAGGAAAATGTAGTCGTTTTTGACCATAAAAGTCAAAACTGATGGTACTATCATGCATTTTTAATATGTCCAAATATCTGAAAGGTGAAATTGCTGTGTGGGTTCATGGTATTATATTGGCATTTGCATTGTGCATTGCAGGGCATGCCTTGCTTTGTTGCAGACAATAATTTTCAACATTGTTTTATCAGGGATCTCTCAGAAACGCCCACCTTTGTCTATAACAGGTGACTGTAACAGCAGATACTTCAGTGGTGTACATGTCGGCATCTGCCTGCTTGGTTTGGCTGCACATGCATGAGACGTGCTTGTATGCATGTGAACATACAGAATTTGTGTGGTAACACCACCATGCTTGAATCTGATTGTGCAAATGAAGAGTGTGTTTGTGGATGCCTGACCCACGCATGCCCACAGGACATCCAGCAACAGCACCGACTGCCAGCCGGAGGACGAGCAGAAGGAGGAACCGGTGGCAGAGAGGAGGAGGTCCAGTCTCAGTGAACTGGGCAATAAACTCACCTCCCTCATTCTGCCCAACAAGACGTTAGTCCAAACAAATAAACACCACTAGTCTACTGCAGCATCACTTTCTGCCAGCAAAGCTAAGAATCTTGCTGCATTGTGGAAGAGTTCATCATTTAGCTATGCTGATGTTCCAATAGCTGTCCATGTTTTCTGGCATATTTTTTCTTATTTTTTATTCACATGGCAGACCCTCAGACATCAGTACAGGAAAACCTAGCCACTACTGTAATGTTTACCATTTAACGTCAGTTGTTTTCAGCTATGGTCTCTATAGAGCTATGGTGACTATGACTGCTCATAGTAATTGCAATGAAATTGCTTGAGTTGACCTATTCTCTTGTTGGAAGTTTAGATGCATGGAAATACGATTTCATGAGCTTCATACAGTATGTGCCTTTTTGGTCATGCTGAATAGCAAATAATACATTTAAAAAGTACTTTTGTCAGAATTTCTATTTTTATTGTCTGGGTCAGCATATGGAACGACCTAAATGATGAAACTCTTATTTTGTTCAGAGCTGGACTAGCTTCCTCTTCACTCAGGGGTGTGTTGTCTTTAACGGAACTATTTTACTCAAGACAAATCAAGAAAGTCTTCCTTCAGCTGTTTATGTGCTTGAGATCAGTGTATGAGACTAATAATATTAAAATGTAATGATTTGTGTTCAATGCATGGATCTCAAGTTCAGTTGTGCACTGTGCAAAGCATCTAACAAAGCTGTGATAAATCATGTGTCATACTAACATGTGAAGTCACCTTAACATTTTTGTCTGCATACTGGTTCTGTACTTTGGTACTTTCAGTTCATGTGTTCTTCTGAACTGTCCTTTCCTCCTTCCTTCCTTCCTTCCTTCCACTTCACTCAGGAGTCAGGATGAGCTCTTTGTAATGCTGTAAGTGAGAGGAGAATCCAATTTGGAAAGTGCTTGTGGATTGTATGTTTATCCAAAAACCAATAAATGCATGCAAAAGGCCTGTTTCATCTGTAGGAATGCCGTTCAAAGGCCACTTACAACCTTGACCTGACTATCATAATTACTATAGTGATTTGAAGTCGCACTCCAGGCCAAAATTGTCTGCTGCCTTTGGCTGACCATACCAGTGACCATTCAAATCCACATCCATGCCGTCTGCTCTTTACTGTGCTGCTGACAGCTTTTTGATAATGCCAATGAAGATGCTATAAAGGGTTTTGTATCTTTCACAATATTTGAGATGTGTAAAGCGCTTGTCATTGAGGCAAGCTCTAGATTGCAGCAAGCTGTAGCTAATTCACTGCCTGCCATTGAGTAAGTTACCACAAATGACACTGTTTTTACAAGGATGCTCTGATTTTCCATGAGAGTTTATGATATACTTGAGTGTCATTTTTGGTATCTTATGAACTCTTGCTAATCTAGTGCCATTCTCACTTCTTGGCATCTATCCATCTCTCTGCTTCAATTTAAATCCATACTTTGCTGACACTATATTTTCATTTATTACCCCCCATGTAGTCCAAGCCCCTCTTCCAGCCCTACAACTACAAACCCAGGAGTGGCCCAGTCTCTGTCCCATGGCCTGACCTCCTCGAGGGCAGCGGCGGCTGCAGCAGTGGCCAGGAGTGGCAGAGGGCTCTGGCTTTGGTTGGCAATGCTGGTGTTACTAGCAGGTATGTAAAGTTGGGTCTTGCCTTTATGTCATACTCTCTTTGTATTGCAGGGATGCAGTTCATTATTTTAATGGCTGAGCCAATAACCTGAAGATATTCTTTAACACAAATCAATTCCTGAATTTTAATTTTTCAGTTCCATTGTTTGCAGTGGAAGTAATGCTAGTTCACCTCCTGCAGGTCTCTTGGCACTTCTGGCCAGCCTGGTGATGCAACCTGCAGTAGATGCTGCACCTGTTGGGACTGGGGACTCCTGGATGACCATCCAGCAGCTGCTGTGGCCCTACACAGGGCTCCGGCACAATGGACAACCCCCGGTCTGACCTGGACTGAATAGTGCTACTGCCCATCAGCCCTTTGTTTGTGCTGGAGGAGGTGTTGAAGACAGCAGTGCACCACTCTTGAACAGGGGCTGTACAGACATTTACTGGTGCCTGATTACTTAACAGACTCATTTACAGCACAGGCCTGGCCTCAGGGGATCGGTAACCCTGTGGAGGATTTTATGCATCACATCACGTTTGCTAAATTAGTTAGTTTGTATGTATGCGTTTGTATGTGTTTAAGAAAGGAAGCAATTAAGGGTGACCACAGATATTATGTTTTACAGTTGAGTGTGCTGCTGGTAACTTCTCAGACCTTGTGTGGTCTATAAAAACCAAGTTTCATGCATTACCAGAGCTTTGACACATATTTGACCAATCATGTCACAACTTCATCAGAACGATTGCACTGATTCTACAGTTCACATAATGGACGGCAGTGGGCAGTTTTCCATTGACAAACATCATGGACAATGGCTCAGATTGTGCCAACACGGCTTTTTTAAACACATTTCATGAACTTTGGACACATAGGACTGTCATAATTTATATTGGAATTTTCCTGTCATTTCCTTGTCGGTTACAAAAATTTTTTATAATTTTTAAGTCTTTAAACACTGGTAATAAAGCATTCATTTTAAATGTTTTTAAAATTTATATACATGTATTAGTTTTGAGTGGAGAGATGTGAATGTTTATTTTTGTTAAATTATAATTCTATATTGTTCCAGTCTTAACACCAAAGGTTTTTTTTTTTTTTTTATTATTTTCCTCATTGAGCTCTTGCTGTGGTTGTCACCGTTTCAACTTCATACACTTTTGTATGTTCCAAAGATGATGCGTGAAACTTTGCACAAATAAAGTAGCCAGTTCTACAACACAAGCGTGTGGTGCATCCAAAAGTACATTTGGAAGTTTATTGGTTAAAATGCTTTTTTGGTTAAGAGAACGAAAGGTTTACGAATACATCAGTGGTCTGGTAGAGCAGAGTAGACTCTGGACTGTGTCGACAAACAGATAATTAGACTCTCTGGTTCTTACAATGCCTTCAGTGCTCATGTTGTCCTGAAGCATGTGGATGAAGGTAGAGTGAAACTCGCTGCCAGGACAGTGGTCTGGACAGAAAGCATCACTGCTCTCTATTATCTCCAGCTTCTGACTCCTCTCAGCCCCCAGCAGGTAGAGAGTCCACAGGTCTTTGGGAACAGGAGTGGGGCTAAGGTGCTCACACACCTGGCAGAGGAGAGTACAGCACGAGAAGGAAGAAGAATCTGTGAAGCTACTGCTGTTTTCATCTGTCACAAAGCACTCCCCCCTGAGGAGATTCTTTCTTCCCTCTTCCTCATTCTCTCCACCCTTGCTTTCTGTTACATGTATCAGAACAATTGTCAAAACTGCTGGTGCACTCAGGTAGCACAACTTCCGGCTTCTCTTGTCATTGCATAAAAAAACTAATTGTCGTCTATGAGGAAGTGGTTGATATTAATTTCTATGTGTGGCTGGCGGTGGGGTGGAGGGGGGCTTGTATGCACCCCCCTCTGTTAAAAATTTTAGTTTTTACCACATTGAGAGGAAAGGGGGAAAATATTGAGAAGGCTGCAATGTTTAATAATGAGAAAAAATACCTGCATGACCAGATGCTGTGGTCCACATTTGGCATTCCACTTGCTCCATGAGAAAGCACAGGCAGAGGCGAAAAGAGCCATCTGTTCGTAGGCAGAATGCTCTGTGAGTGGATCCTAAAGAGTACAGAAACCACACAGCACATTTTGTAAAACTGGAAAGTGTGAACTGAAATGGACCAAAATGTAAATGACTTGGTGGTGAAGGTCACTCAAAAGTAGAAGTCCATATTCTGAATTTGAGGTTTTATTTTTGCACAGAACCATTAACATGGCTGTTGGGGTATAAAGAGGAACCGTGCCTATCAATGTGATACTGCAGGGTTACAATCTAAACAATGTAGTCTTTAAGTTGATGCGTTGAATGGAAATGGAAATCATTTTATTTTCTGTTTTCTTTTTATTTGACATGGTTTGATAACCTGTGAGCATAAGCCAACAATACTGCAATACTGCACTCATGCACCAAATGAGTCCAGCGTAACATTTTTGCTTTTGATCCAATTAGGAGATGCTGACCTTGCTGTAGGTTTTGACATATTTTTCAGTGAACTCATTCACAAATATGTTGATCCCTGTGTTCAGCATGGCTCTCTGCAAGGCGGGGCCACTCATCCACTTCCCTGTAAGGTGAGAAAGACCTTTGGCCTGGTCCGACTGCAACATACACTGGTTACTCTATGAGTCAAACAGATGGAAAAAAAACACACACACAATCTAATAACCAGAGTGCATCCAATGACACGACGCACAGTCCCTCACTTCCCTGTGTCTGACCTGGATGGTGATGCTCAGGTCAATGAGGGCTCCCTTTACGGTGAACAGAGCTGAATCTTGGCCCAGTGGTCTGAGCTCCCAGCTCAGGAAGGGAAAATTGGCGTAAATGTCCTGTACTAGAACAAAGGTTTGGAAAGAGTCCATCTTGAAGGAGATTCTGGACTCTTCCTCCCTGTAAGAGATGTCAGTGATGCCCTCCATCCTCCACTGCTTCCCTGGATAAGTAATCAGTTATAATTCCCAGAATGTTAGACACTTAGATTTTCAATATCATCTTTAACTTCAAATGTTTTTACGATGGATATATTAGTATGAGTATTGATACTAAATAGCTCTGGAAGAAACCACTCCAAATTCCCAGACCTGAAAGTACAACCAACGAATGGTCATAGGTCATGAAATGTGATCAAGTGGAAGATGGATGGGTACAATCCATCAAACAAAAACAGAGCTGAAGACATTTTTGTGTGAGGAGTGGCACAAAGAACATGTCAAGATGAATGAAAGCTGTGACTGATGGGTTTTTCCACCACTTTTTTTCTGAAGGTCTGAAAACACCACCTTTTTATAATTCAGCTGTCATTTTGTTAAAATAAATACCTAAATGACTTCTTTAATTTGGAATTTGAAAGAAATATTGTCAGTAGTTTCTACAATAAAAATCTTCATCCTATTTACAAAATTTTTATTTATACTTTAGAAATCCTGTAGGGGTTTGTTTACAAAAAAAAAAAAAAACATCATAAAGACAACTGATAACACAATGAAACTTTAAAATGTAGTTAGACTCAAATAAATGAAATATAAAATACTTTTTTATATGACAAGTACAAACATAGGAAGGGAGGTTTAGAATTATTTTTTTTAAATGCCTGGAAGGGACACGTGAATTTAATTTTACAATAAGTAATTAAAGTAGCGGTCCCTCTGTTTTTCCTTAAATTGCAGATTTGGTCTGACCTACCTGCACCATCCCAACAGGCCACTTTTGGGGTTTCCACGAACACGACAGAGTCAGGCAGCATCACAGACACCCTGACTGAGGAACAGCTGAGGACGTCACTGTCATCTAATTTACTAGAGACTGATCCAGGAATCTGAGACTGCTCATTTGGGTAAGGAAATATCTGTAACCCTGTGTCCAAAATCTGTAAAAACACAGTCAAGGGAGGGTATTGGGTGAGGTTAATGTATGTATGTACAGTTGTGGAAAAAATATTAGACCACCCCTTGTTTTCTTCAATTCCTTGTTCATTTTAATGTCTGGTACAACTAGAGGTACATTTGCTTGGACAAATATCAATGTAACAACAAAAATAGCTCATAATAGTTTAATTTCAGAGCCGATATCTATCCCTTTTCCATGTTTTCTCTATAATAACCAAAATCACTGAAGTTCTTACAGCAATATCTATGGCATTGTACTGCCAAAAACAGTGCTTTTAGGCATTCCATGTTTTCTTTTCTGTCTGTTTTAGTCACATGATACACACAGGAGTTAGTACTTGATTGCATAACCATTGTTTTTGATAACTTTTGATGGTCTAATAATTTTTTTCCACGACTGCTGAACCTGGTGTAAAACATGCAGAGAACCAGTGTTCTTCTTCTCACCTGTCTGATTACCCAACCATTGACCTTGTGAGCCTGTGGCGGCAGGTGGAAAACATCATAGAAGAAGACTCCACCGAGAGGCGTGTACTGCATCAAGTCCACCACTCTCTCTCTGTGGTCTGTCGATAGTACGGCCGGAGAAGTCAACTCCCCTTCAGCTAAATATAAAAGACAAAATCATTCATAGGAGCTAAACTCTAAGGCCTTTCCTGCTGATTAGCTTTTTATCTGTCTTTGATTTTGGATGGTATTCTTTGGCGAGAGAATTTTCTAAAAGCACAATTTGTAATCGATTAACCATATACAGCAAACTGAAGACTGATGATCATTCACTGTGCGTTTACTGTCTCAGTTGAGTATTTTGCTTCTGTTCATGCTGGATTTGCTCTGGAATGCAAACAACACTTAAAAAATGTCTCAGTTCATAGTTTGTTTCTTGTTTTAGTCCAGGTATGTATGGTGTACAAACCAGTTTGAGTGACAGCATGTTTTAACCCAGTGTAGTGAGGCTCTCTTTCTGTTTGCATGTGGATTATCAGAATATTTCAGGCTTCCTGTCTTACCACATAGTGTCTCCATCTGCGTCGGTATCTGGCTTTGCTGACCTTCTACAGGCACGGTGCTATTTGTCCTTGACTGAAGGCTGGCTGTACTCTACAAGACACACACAAAGATTAAAACCAATAATAATAATAATGTATGAATCCAGCTGAATAACCTTACCTTCCCCCCTTCAGACTCTTGGACAGACTTTTCTTCTTCATCCGCTTTTATTTGCTGCACAGTTTCATTTTCCGTCACCTCTTCCTCCTCTTCTCCTTTTGTCTCCTCAAGGTCTACTAGGAAATCATCACCTCCTGCAAATGACCTGTTGCCACAACCATGAAAACTGACAATTAAATGACTGCAGAATCCAGTAGTAGCAGTACTAAAATCATGATCAAACAGACACCTGTGGCTGGGTGTCTGTATTTTCAGGTGAGCCATCCTGGCCAGTGAGGACAGGTGATCATAGTGTGTGTGGAGGATCCGAATAGCTATGTCTTTCACTGCCAGCTGCTTGGGGAGCTCAAAGCCCAGGCTGACCTCCTCAAAGGTAAACCCTTTAAACCTGGATGAGCCAGTTTGAAAAACAAAAAACAAGTTAGATGTTATCTGAATCAGTCATGCAGTGACCTGTAAGCTAAAAAAGGACTAGATGGTACAATCCCTGAATCCACATTTCCTAAGGTGGTGGTGGTGGCTTATACTGTGAACTGGAAATAAGAGAGAGCGAAACCAGTGAAGAGAATCACTGGCTTCACTGGGGGTCATCAGGTGGGCACCCTCCTTTACAAGTGTTTCGATGATTAACCCACAACACCTCCAGAGGGTTTATCGGCAACCCCTAGTGTCCCAGGTGTGCCCCCCTCAGCTCGTGATCCCCCCTTGCTCTGCTACTGTTGCTGCTTATAGGCCCAGACACTATCCTTTCTCTTCATTCAGAGCCATCGAATAGACTCCTTCACAGCATTGGAGAGGGATTTAACAATCTCCTGCAAGGCCTGTCCTTGCACTCCTAGGTCCTTCAACAACCTGATTGTGTGTCCAACAAACCCTCTACACTAGAACTGTCAACTCCCTGAAAAAAAAATAAGGGACACCTCGTTGGCAGGGCTGGCTGACCCAGTTGCCTTCACCCCTCCCGGGGTGGTGAATTTATTTTGTCTTTTTTGTGAGTGTGAAAAAGTGTGTCCCTTTTCAGCTCAATAGGGGATGCATACTTTTGTTTCTAAATACGGGACGATTCCTTTTTTCAAGGGACAGTTGGCAACCTTATTCTACACCCAACCTCTACTGGGTAGATCCTGACTTTCCACCTGCACTGCTCTGCATCAGCTGCCAGCTCTGAGTACTTGAGGCTCTTTCGTTCATAGGCCTCCTCCACTGAGTCCACCCAAGGCACTGTCAGCTTCACTAAGAAGGCGGTGCGAAGAGTGGAAGACCAAAGGACAAGGTCAGGCCTGAGGTTTGTTACCGCGATCTCAGTGGGGAAGCACAATCGCTGATTTAGATCTGCTAATAGCTTACAATCTCTTGCTTTGCAAAGCAGGCCAGGATATGGTCTGGTAAGAAAAACCTGAGTTCATAGGGAAATTACACTGAAAATAATGTAGAACTAGTCAAAAACTAATTTTATAGAAATATATTTCACTCAGTTACCTTGGATTCTTCTTGATGTTGGCCCAGAGGCAGAGTGTAACATTCTCATCTTTGACCACAGTTTGCATGTTGCCTGTTTCAATGTCAATATTTGCACTGGCTTCCTGAAACAAGAGACAAAATCCAAAGAAACATGAGAAAATGGTGTACATATACATCTGCTGCCAGATATTTGGCAAAATTCAACAAATAGAACAATACAAAAGCAACCAATGTATAATGAAAATAAAAGCATTTATGTATATTCTCCTTTGCATTACGACGTGCAAGGCTACAAGTGTTTATTTTTCTTTACCTTAAGAATTTCCTCAGTGGCGAGGTTGTGTTTAGAATGAATTAGCTCCTGCAGATCTATGAAAGCCTCCTGGTACTTCTGGCCCTCTATGAGATCTGTACCATCTCTGTGAAGATCTTCAAGCTCATCAGTTAACTGTACAGGACCATTTTGTGAATAATTGTCTTTTATAGTAATTTTTTTATCATCATATTATTATTTGCACTGATCAAAAACTGAAAATCCACTGTACTTCAAATGACTGCAATAAAATTAAACTGATTAAAACATGTATCTAATTTTCTTTTGGCAGCTTATGGTAGTAAACGTTTGTTTTTTTATATAAGTATTCAAATCTTATTACAACTTGAATATCTGTGTTCTGGTTTGAACAGTCAACTGTTTCCAAGACAGATGCACATCTACACGACATACAGACCTGTAGAGCAACTTTACACTGTTCAAGCACATGAGTGATGTTGACCTGTGGATCATCCCTCCATAAGCTTATATATGTATTGATTTCCTGCTGTACTGCTGGGTCTGGTGTCCCATCACAACGCATGTACCTCTCCCACTGGACACATAGGACATACTGTTATTATCAGTTGAAGTTGATCTGTTAGGGGGACTCTGAAGCAAAGTATCAATGTGCCATTTTCACTTTTATTAACTGATGTACAGAAAACAAAAACACACACCTTGGCTTTCTCTGCAGCATCAGCTTTCCAATTGGTGACTGCAGTATGGTTCTCTTCCAATAGATGGCGGAGTTCGTTCAGCTCATCCTTTCTTCGCTCTAAATCCTATCATTAGAATCATCCAATGAAACTGGAGCTGTATCAGTGTGACAATTGACTGGCATGAACACATTCTGTAAAAAAAACAAAACAACAACATACCTTTAACTCAAGCTTTTCCAACTCCTGCTCCTTTCTTTCTCTTTCCTGCCTCTCCTGTTCCTCTTTCTCTGCCTGGAGACGGGCTTCCTCTGTCAACCAAAAAACACATGTAATATACACATACATATTCCCAGCATGCTGAGGCCCATGATTTGCCTTTGGAATAAAATATCTGTACATCACTGTCAAACAGATGAACCTTCTACTCACTGAGTCACTGTGTGCACCATTTCTATTCATACTTGATTTCACTTAACCTGAGATTATTTACACTTAGGCTACACCACTCACCCTCTTCTTGCAGTCTCCTTTCCTCTTCTTCTTTCTGCAGCTTTGCCTTCTGAGCCTTGGTTAGCCTACCTTGCTTTTTTGATGACTGAAAAGCATTAAAATATTGTAAATCAGTGTTTAATAATGACAGCTTACTAGTACATCTTCAGGTTGGAAATGGGCATGTAAGAAGGTGTTCACACAATGAGAGTACATCCCTATGTGTTAATGACAAGTAGAAGAAGCTTGATGTAGCTACTCTATTCCTGACAGCAAAGCTACGTCCATGAGATCAGTGTAGACTGCTGCTGCTCATACCCTTCCTTTCTTGGGTGGCTATCATTCATAGGAGAAAGTAGAGACAGAGTTACAGAATGGCTGAAAATTACAAAAAGCACATAAGAGCTGGTAAGAGGAAAACAGTTACAACAAGGAGCAGTGAAATTGTATTTCTACAAGGTAACTGCAAGACCAGAACGAGAAAAGATGGAAGCCTTGACATGTAACAGTAAACTAGCTGGCTTAGGGTGACCATATTTAGATGTCCAAAATACAGGACACTCAGCTCCACCTTGACATACTTGATCACACATTATGTAAGTACCATAGTATTCTGTACCAGGCGCCTATAAAACCAGAGAAAATACCTCAGTGAAACAGGCTGCTTGGAATTATTTCATTATTCTAGCTGTAGAAGTGTCATTAAAGCTGCTGTGTGTAAGTACGTGTGTCCATTTTTTCAGTTCATATTTGTTCAAGTTATTCACATTTTATTGTTAAAGGATAGATTGTTAATGTAAATGATTTCATAATTTAATGGGTTTTTTGCGTTATCTACAGCCATAATATAATTTTTTTCCCAACGTTAAACCAAGAAAGAAATTTGGGGTCCATATTTAAAGGTTGTATTATTTTACTTGAGATCACAATTGGTCTGAATGTGGCCCCTGAACTAAAACAAATTTGACACCTTGGACTCTTAATATTCATTCATTCATTTTCTGAACCTGCTTTATCCTCACTAGGGTAACGGGGGTCACTTGGAGCCTATCCCAGCTGCATAGGGGTGAAGGCGGGGTACACCCTGGACATGTCACCAGTTCATCGCAGGGCTGAACATATAGAGACAAACAATCACTCTCACATTCACACCTATGGGCAATTTAGATTAACCAATTAACCTATTAGTGCATGTCTTTGGATGGTGGGAGGAAGCCGGAGTACCTGGAGAGAACCCACGCAGACACGGAGAGAACATGCAAACTCCACACAGAAAGGTCCCACCCCCCGTCGACTGGTGTTGGAATCCAACCCAGGACCTTTTTGCTGTGAGGCACCAGTGCTAACCACTGCACCACCGTGTTGGACTCTTAATAACTTCAGTATAATTGATGCACTTTGTAAATTAGTCCCTCCAGGAATTTGCGATGTTGCGATCGCAACTATTAACGCAAATTCAACCAATCACCGCAAATTCTGCACGGCGCTGCGATTTCGTCCAATCACTGCAATTTTAAGCAAATTTGACTAATCACCTTTGCCCCTTTCGCCCACCCTTGTCTATGTGACATGTACGTCATCACGTTCACTTCCTTGTTGACGGTTGAGAAGATGAAGACATGTGCGATTCAAAACACTCATATTTACGGACAAATATCACTGCCAAAGTTTGTGCAAGTCAGTTTCCAGATGTGTTACACAAAAGCGGAAGTATACTGTTCTGCACTGCCTGCAATATTGTGGTGGAACACGAACAAAAGAAGCCGCTCCACAGACACTTTTCAGCCGCAAAACATGCAGGAGAACGGCTGAAACTGGAAGAGGACAGACGAGACAAGTCCCAGTGACAGAGGCTGTTGGATCCAGAACAACAGCAGGAGCTGACAGGGTCAAGGTTAGTGCAGATATACTCTATAAGGCAAAGAAGAGAGGAAGAAAGAACCTGTGGACGCATGCTTTCCTTTTTGTGTATTGTGTGTGAGTGTGCATGTGTGTGTGTGCGTGAGGGAGTGCTAGCGCAAGTCTGTGTGTGGAGTTAAAAAATGAGCTCACACACGAAAATAGTCATTAAACTTGGTGTTAATATTGATGTTTACTTTTATGTGTTAGATAGAAAGCAACCCAAGTTTGGCTGCCCTGTGTGCCTGTCTGTGTGTGTGTGTAACCCATCTAATCCTAAATATACTACTATATCATTAAGGAAGCAAAAGTCATGTGTTGTGTTGTATAAATGTGAGATGGGGGTGGGATTGAATCAGTTTTCTTCTTCCCACTCCTTTTTCAGCAGTACAGATTGAATTTATTTTGTTATTACTGGTGTACATGGCAATTGTTATTTTGTCTTGATCATCTTTTTTAATGTATTTGCTCTGATATTAGTTCCTTGTACACAAAGAATGTTTAAATTTTTCTTCTGCTCAAAACAAATAAATGAATGAATGAAAATAAGCCTGTTTTGTTTAAAATCATTGCTTCCTGGTGCTTTTTAAGGCTAAAAACTCAAAAAAGACTGTTCTAGGTAATTTGCTAATGCCCATGTTCCTGTAACTTTTAATAAAAGAAGCCTCAAATCATCGCAATTTTCACCGCAATTTTTTTTGGAAAAGCTGCCGCAAAATCAGACATTTAAGGTCGCAATAATTATAAAAAAAAAAAAAATCCCGCGAAATCCTGGAGGGACTGATAAATAACATACTGCATGTATCTGAATGAAAGTGATGTTGTTCTCCATTGCATTTGTGTATATAATGCCCCGTTTCCACTGCGTGGTACCGGCTCGACTACACTCGACTCGACTCGGCTCGGCCTTTTTGCGTTTCCATTAGGAAAGAGGACCTGGAATCTGCTGACCGGTACCACTTGACGTTCTGTTACGCTACGCTCTGATTGGTTGACGTTCTGTGACGCTGCGCTCTCATTGGCTGGCGTTTTGTGACGCTGCGCTCTCATTGGCTGGCATTCTGTGACGCTACGCTCTCATTGGCTGGTGTTCTGTGACGCTTTGCTCTGATTGGCTGGCGTTCTGTGACGCTACGCTCTGATTGGCTGATGTTCTGTGACGCTGCGCTCTCATTGGCTGGTGTTATGTGATGCTGCGCTCTCATTGTTGATGTTCTGTGATGCTACGCTCTGATTGGTTGATGTTCTGTGACGCTCCACTCTCATTGGCTGATGTTCTGTGACGGTGCGCTTGATTGGTTGATGTTCTGTGACACGGCGGTCTCATTGGCTGGCGTTCTGTGACGCTACGCTCTCATTGGCTGGTGTTCTGTGACGCTTTGCTCTCATTGGCTGACGTTCTGTGACGCTGCGCTCTGATTGGTTGACGTTCTATGACGCTGCGCTCTCACTGGCTGGCATTCTGTGACGCTACACTCTCATTGGCTGGCGTTCTGTGACGCTGCGCTGTTATTGGCTGACGTTCTGTGATGCTCTGCTCTGATTGGCTGGCGTTCTGTGACGCTACGCTCTCATTGGCTGGTGTTCTGTGACACTCCGCTCTCATTGGCTGCTCAAAACAAATAAATGAATGAATGAAAAAAAGCCTGTTTTGTTTAAAAGCATTGCTTCCTGGTGCTTTTTAAGGCTAAAAACTCTAAAAAGACTGTTCTAGGTAATTTGCAAATGCCCATGTTCCTGTGACTTTAATAAAAGAAGCCTCAAATTATCGCAACTTTCACCGCAATTTTTTGGAAAAGCTGCCGCAAAATCAGGCATTTTAGGCCGCAACGATCAAAAAAAAAAAAAAAAATCCCGCGAAATCCTGGAGGGACTGGTAAATTCATACTGTGGGCTAGATTGGAGCCTTTGGTGGGCCGGTTTTGGCCCGCAGGCTGCATGTGTAACACCCCTAGGTCCATCCATCCCCATGTCCACAGGCTGGTGTGGATCAGTGCCTTTCACTGCCCTAGTGTCCCATGTATCACTGGAAAGAGTCTTTTCGTCCAGCAGGTTGACGGACATCGAAATAGCTCTTGCGCTTGTCCAAACGCATTTAAAGAGTGTTTCCTCTGAAAAACAAGGAAAACCGGACATTTTCGCTAATTTATAAAAACCGCCCGGACGCTCCGGACAGGACGTGTAAAGAAGACATGTCATGGCAAAAAAGGGCGTTTGGTCACCCTAAGCTGGTTTACCAAACTAGTAAAGTCTGTAGTTTAGGATAGTTACTAGACTGAATGCCCATATAGGAACCATTAACAATATTACAGTGCTTCACCAAATACTTGCCTTTGAGTGGGGGTCTTCATAGGAGGAGAACAATAAAATCCTCTTTCAAATATTATCAATACTAGCAATAGGATAGTAAGTCGTGTGGCACAGTACAGCATAAAACACAGCAGGTGATCTACACACCTCCGCTTGTTTTACCTAACAAGGTTTTTACTCTAATAACCAGCGTACAGTTATTACTATTTTTACACAGACTTGTGTAATAACGTTTCCTTATATCAAAGTAATTGTGTGAAAACTCACCATAGCGAAGCCCAACACACGACAGCATCAAGGTAACCATGGAAACACGTGCGCATGCGTGTCCAGGAACTCACGCATGGCTGTTTTTATTTTATTTTATTTTTTTTTTTTTTTTCATTTTTTAAAATAAAACTGCTCAAAAGCCAAAACTGCTTTGATTGAGCGTAGAAATTCCTGATTTTAAGGTAGGAGGGAAAAAAACTGTTATGGGTTAAATTTGGTTAAATAAATTCCTCAAAGACCAGCTTTCACCGGGTCTGCTGTGTGGTGTTTTATTTTGTACAGTCTGCTCGAGTTTCCTGTCCTCGCGGACTCCCCACCGGAAGTGTCCCCTGGTTGTGGAGGTGAACCACCAGACGACTCCACGAAGGACGGAGACATTACTGTCAGTATTGTGACACTCCAATAAATGCATCCAAGGAGATAGAATGTGTGAGAGTGAATGTACTGGTTAATGGGGGCGTGATTGGCATTTTCAATTAATTTAGTCTGAGTTAAATGCGAAACAGGAAGCTAGCTGTTTAGCCGAAACTAATTCTGTTGATAAAACCAGTGTTGTTTCCCAGTGCAGACCTATTTTTGTTGTGTGCTTTTATGTCTTTGTAAACTAACACATGACTGTTACGTGGAGCAATAATAATAATAATATCTATTTTTATACTGAAGTTGGCTGCTAAATATCTGCTACAGCAAAGCAAACAGCTCCTGACAGTCACATCCACCCTGTTGGAAATAAGTCTCCTGTTTGTGGATGGACTTTGATATAAAATACAAGTTGAACAGTATCTGACAGGGTCCTTCCTGACAGTTATGACCTTCCTCACAAATTAAGTTGTTCATGATGACAACCTCTTACAAGTACATGTATTTATTGATAGAAAAACAGTAGCTGATTGTGTTATTTAAAACATAACAGTACACAGATCACCAGAGATTCAGTTTCCTTTACCACACAGCTCTTTCATTGTTTTCGTCCCCTTATCTCACTTAACAAACACTTTGCCTTGTTTATTGTTTCAGACATCTGAAGTGCCACCCTCCTGCTGATATGGCCAACCCTTTAAGGGGTGAGGTTATTCGGCTTTACAAAAATGTAAGTGAGGTTGTCGGTGACATGCTGGTTCCATACTCTTCCCTGCAAAACTGTTTAAATATTTTGTGTTTTTATTCCCGCCCCAGCTTCTTTATCTTGGCCGGGAGTACCCCAAGGGATCTGCTTATTTCAGAGAGCGCCTGAAGTCAGCCTTCATGAAGAATAAAGATGTAACAGACCCTGAACAAATCAAGAAACTGGTGGCACGGGGCGACTTTGTCATAAAAGAACTGGAGGCTCTTTATTTTCTCAGGAAATACCGAGCCATGAAAAAGAGGTATTACGAACCGGAAAAATAAATGACATATATCACAGCTTCACAATATCTTTCATATACAAAATACTTGGTAGGCAAAGAGTATGGTGCATCTAGAATATAATAATAATGTGAAAAATCTAAAAATGTAAAGTTTGAAGAGTCAGTTTCCTGTACAAAGTGGAAGCAGCACAGATGCTTTAGTTTACTCTGTAAGCAGGCTCACCCATTTCTGAAATGCTGAATTGGCAAGATTACACAGAAAATATTGCCTCTAGGAGCAATCCCAATAAAAAAAACAAAACAAAGCACTACTACAAAATTAAGTGTAATGATTGATTTATTGAAGTAAAGGTTTAGACACATCAGTCTCAGACTCTGGAGATGGCCTGAAGGAGGGCATAGCAGAGCATTCTGCAGGAAGGCGACTGAATATACCCCAGTGAGGTGTCTAGAGTCTTGTGCTCGGTGGAGTTGGAATAGCGGGGGACACCTGCAAGGCAATGAAGAGACAATGAGTGAGAGCTCCCCTTTGAAACAAAATGATACATACTAGGAGGTCTGAAAGCATGTAGTGACTGGATGATGAAGATGATGTGGGAGACGGGAAGGCAGGAGAGGCTGACAGTAATTGTCAATTATTATATTTTGAGACAATATAAATCACAGATTTGGTTGGAACTATAGTGAACATGCTTACATAGTAAATTAGTTTTTTCAGCTAACTTTGTATAAGACAGCTGTATACATTTTTTACTTTTTCACATTATTCTAATCGCAGATGCACTTTACAACAGCACCTAACAAGTCTAACAGTGATATCTAATCCATCATAACCTTTCAATTTTTATCAAACAGCTGTTTCGTATAAAGACTTACCTGAAATGGAAATGAACGATCTATCTGTAAACAGTGCCACAAAGTGACAATTATGTGGTAGCTACCACATAACCTGATTTGTATCACTGAAGCTGTATCACTGGATCACAACTTGTTCTCTCAGCATTTTAAGTTACAAATTCTGTATCTGTGTTATCAATTCACATTATTTAAACATGTACAGTTTTTGGTCTGTGGTTTTGGTTGATTTTTAATCATGCCAGGATCAACATTTCATTGGTTTTTCAATCACATTTTTGTTAAAGGGTTTAGTCAAAACAAACATCCACTGGTTACAAAAAGTGTTGGTAGAACACTGAATGTCAGAGCTGTAAAATTTAATATTCCTTATTTGACTGTATAATTTTGAAAATGCATGGTCAGTTCTCATAAGGAATGAATGTACGTAACTATGAATCATTGTTACTGTAAGCTCTTTGTTATATTTATTCTGGAAACCGTCCTTTTTTTGTAATATAAAGTCAAAAGAAAATTTTTGTTTTCAAGGAGTATTCAACTTTTTACACAATTTTACACAATTTTTTCAACCTCATTCTTGACATGTTAAGTTGTTGAAGGACAGCACTGTAGTTCAAGCAGTGAAGAGATTAGGCAACATCAGTGATTACAAATTTCATTTGAGCAAAGTAATGTGTTCAAAGGTTGTAGTTTTTTCACAATGCGGTCTATCATTAAGTCCATCTCAGTGTCAGTGATAACCGGATTTCCTTTTTCTTTTTTTTATCATGACCTCAAGAAGGAGGACTGGAGAGAAATTAAGTGGTTTTATTAGTTAAGAGCTTACACATGCACTGGTTAGCACTTACTTTGCTCTTGATGTACTTCAATAGATAATAGAGAGTTGTGTCTTCCTTCAGTAGTATAAGGTTAGTTGCTGTTTTTTTCCTGTAGCCTCCTATAACATAAGCACAATAACATGTCAAAACCATTGAGTCATTTATTATCCAGTTATTTTATTCATAAGTACCTCAAGAAATGTAGAGCAAAGAAAAAGCATTTTTCATTTACCTGTTAACAAACTAACTACCACTCCTACAGTGAAGGTTGTTAGAGCTCCAATTGGACAGAAGTAAAGGAAAGAAGGACAGGAGCCATTATTTGCCACAGGATTCCTAGTGACAAAAAAATACCATGTTGCATCACAGTAACTTGAGAAGTAACATGAAAACTAAATTAACATGTAAAATTGGTCAGACATGAAGATAAGATGTGCCATATAAATGATTTTGGGTCTGATCAAGCGAAAGTGAACATCAACATGAAAAAGTAAATTTGCACACATCATTTATCAAGTGGGCTACATTTTTAGCTAAAGATCTCTGTTTTATGGGACTGTTATCATTTTTTAAAATACCACTAGTGAAAAAGAAGTTACAAGTTATTTTAGCAATTGTACTTTTTACACCATAGCCATAGCTTGAATTTGACGCTAAAAATTATTTCTAAAAACTTTTAAAATTTATTAGATCGGTTGATTATATAGATGATTAAGTTTCAAGTATTAGATTTTCATTATTTTGTGAATGTTATTGATATTTATGAGTTTGAACATTTGTGAGTTGTTTAAAAGGCCCTGTCCATGTGTTACCACAAAAATACCAATTTTTAATTTTCAAGTTACCTATAATTCAGATATTTGAGTGAAACTGTCATAAAGGAATGATCTTTTGATACATTTTGGGTGACACATACAATGGTAAAGAGTCGTCCACGTGTTACTATGGCAACCTGTCCACGTTACCACATTCTCATGCCAATAAAACAGAAAATTTTCAATATTTTACTCCAAAATGTATTTTCAGCATTGTTGAACATAATATCTAAAACGTTTTGTCCTACTTGATATCAATATCTTTCTTAAAAATTTGATGTCCGCTTCAAGTCTGTGTTACCAAGCAGTAATTTGACATTTTTCACCTAAAAATTTTATCTCCACAAATTTTGTTATGCATAATATTAAAGTGCTAATAAATACCTACTCAAATATGTATAATACATGCATTTAAGTTACTCTGATTACATGACAGAGACTGTTGAACACCAAATGTGTTCACATGTCACCACTTGATCAGACCCTTTTATACAAATACTATATCTGTAAGAGATTTACATGTAAAATAATATCTATAAATTATTGTACAGATCAGGCTAATTGTCTAAATTTCATCACAACATAGTTTTGAATTAGTTTGGAGAAGTTTAAGGGTTCAGGGTTCAGTCATTGATACAGTTTTGCTGAAGTGTTTTTTAGTCTTTTGTGTCTGATGCTATCATGCATACTCAACACCGCTGGTCAGTCCTGGAGCTGAGGTGATGTAGCTCAGCTCTGTAGGCAGAGCAGTGGTGGTCCAATTCAACAAGGTCTCAGTGGTGAAGTTACAGCCCTTAGTGCTTAGAGGTAGACGTCGGTTCACCTCAGGAGAAGTAGGGTATAACAGGGATAACGCGCCCATATATGAACCCATAGCAAACCCGGATGCAAGACCACACAAAGCTCCCTACAGGAAGATATCAATATGGTAAAACTCCATTACAGTAAAAACCGATACATTTGGTTACAGCAACTGTGTTCATAACATCATTTATCAAGTTGATCAAATAACTAAATTCACAAGACAAAATGACTAGTACAAGCAATGCAAGATGAGCAGAGGTACTTGTTTGCAATACTGGATTCATGCCTTGTGTAATATCAACATGACTTAATAGGACTGTACTAGAAAAGAAGAAACTAGTTAAATGAGAACAGACTTACTTTGGAATTTGCAAAGGGACAGAGGAACCCCAGTAGGAAAACACCAAGAAAAGGGCTGCAAAGAATCCCACTCATAGTCATAGATGCCTGTTTAAAGAGACACACGTCTAAAGCTCTGGCTCAGAACCAATAGGAAGAAGTTGTTTAAAATGTCCCTGATTTCACAATATATACGGTGAATACATCATTCCTCCTTTTGATATTGTTTTAATTATTTTATCGACTGTACTTGCATTATCCCTCCCATGACTGAGGCCAGTGCAGCCACGCAAGTGCATAAAACCCCATAGAAGAAAGCTGCAAAAAATAACAACACTAGTTCAGAGACAGAGATTTGTAAACGAAGACAAAAATGGTCATTTTTGAACATTTTGGCAACACAGTTGTGTGTATGAGGACGATGTGCTTACTTAATCCTTTAGAGACCCAGTGGAGATGTTTCTCTGACATATTTGTGTATGGTTTGATCAAATCCTCCAGTGTCACTGCAGCCATTGCATTGATGCCAGTTGATACTGTGCTAGGATTTATAACAAGAAAATAATGAAAAAATACTGGAAAAAACCTTGTACAAGTTTTAAAACTTTAATTCAAATCTCTTTATCCTTAAAAGTACTACACAGTGCCCAAGTATGGTATGGACGCTGAAAAAGCTTAGTGTGAAAGGTGAAATCATTTTTATGAGAATAAACCTGAGACTGCCGCTATATACTGCTGCAAAAAATAGTCCAGGAAGGCCAGGACAGCCCATCAAAACATCCATCACCAAATATGGCATCAGCTGTAGAGGAGAATGTTAGGATGATAGGAAGAGTCTCAGAATATACCCACATAGAAATCTAGAAACATGTTTCAGAGACATTTATTAGACGAATTTGGGTAAAACATCTGCTAAACAGTTCTTTACATTTTCCTTCTTGAGGGTGTTTTTCAAATTTTATCTAATCTAGGCAGCCAACTGACAATCCAGTCTGATGGACATGCATTTCATCTACAACTATCTACTCTCACATGAGAGCTGTGTGTTAGACAGTGACCACCTTACCTCTTGGCTTTACCGTAAATGAGTCCACTGTACCTGATCGGTGGCAGAGATCCATCCAGCTGTCCATGGATCACAGTCCTTATACATTGAGTACAGGCACATTCCTGCAAACACTGCACATGCCAGGATTGAACACACACCTAAAAGGCTGATGTACAAAGCTCTGAAAAAAAGCATGGAAAAAGTTTTACAACTAAAGGGAAAATGAATGTTTGAGAAATAGATAGAGGATCCTAAGAACATAAAAAGGCTTTTGATGGGGTAAAAGTGGCTGCAAGTTTTAGAGTAGAAATAACTTTAACATCTTGTTGTGTTCTAGAAGAGAATAGACAGCACTGACTAACATTATATGCAGATGATACTGACTTATTTAAACACAAAGCTATGTCTGATTGCTCATATTTTGGAGCTGATAAAACATACTTGTTCTAGCGAAATTAGTGTAGTTGAGCAGTTTAATAATGTCACATTTCTGCTATATTGAAATTGACATATAGGTTAATCTGACATAAATGTGGTCCTTTGTGAACTTGGACTCACACTCGAGCATGAGTGATGGTCTTGCAGGAGACGTATCTCTGAACTTGGGCCTGGTGGATACCAAATGAACCAAGCCAGAAAAACGAGCCACCAACTACTAGGGTCCAAAAGGTGTATTTCCTCACAGGGTTCATGTCGAAGCTGTTGAAATATAAGATTTCCCACTTCAAATAGAACCTTTCATCATTGTAAAAATGACAATTTATATGGTTACAGTTACCTAACATCCTCAAAGGTTATATGTATTCCACCAAATCCTGTCAATAAGTAAAACCCCACAAACTTGGTTCTTATCTTCTCTTATACTCACTCCCAAAAGTTGAGTCTCCCTCCTTGCTGTGCATCTGAAATAATAGTACTGACTCCACCTTGTACAAGCACTGACTTTATGATGACGGACAGGAAGCCTGCCAGCATTATGCCCATCTAAAGGACAGAATAAAGACCCATTTGGTTTGGTTAACACATCTCCCCTGGTTCCAGTCCTCATTTAGGTTTCATTATACAGTAACTGTACCAGTTTATTTAACTTTAACACTTTTTTTCAATAAGATACAATTAATACTGTATTATTAAAACTTTAAATAGTCTTGTGTCTATTGAAGCATCTTTATTTTGGACTATGAAATTCCCTCTATGTGGAAACACCTGTAAGGAAGTAAGACTCCAGATTTATTTCCAATTTTTACAACGTAGTCAGACGACAATACATTTGTTTTAAGGATAATACCTGCATTGAATAAGATAATGGATAAATAATGTACATATTTTACCTCAATGTCATTGAACTTAAAGTGCAGTAAGATGGAAATCTACAAAAAGTTGCTTCAGTAAGTCTGTAAAAATAGTATATAGCTCTTAAGTCCAACTGAAATAACAGTCTGACAAAAAGTGAGTTCAAGTTTGTCTTTAACCCATAAAGACCCAGTGTTACTTTTGTGGCACTTCCCAAATGATTTTTCTCTACATTTAACCTTTGTTAAGTGATTTATCAACATTTCTTGTAATATTATCCTCTTTAGTATGCTTTTTCCAGTGAAACTCAGGTATTTTCTTATATTTAATTCACTGATCATGTAGATGTTTATAAAAGCTCAGATTAAAGTTCAGGGTTATTATATCAGAAACAGAGAAAACTGAAGATAAAGTGACCTTTTTCAGCAAAAATATCATTAACTGAACATAAACCCAGTGTGTCCATCCACTGTCGTTAATCCAACTCCGTGGGTTTTACCGGTGAATCAATGTTGTAGAAGATGACGGTGTTTCCACGGTAACTACAGAGCCTCTAAATGTCCAAATGGATCATATCTGATGACCATGAAAAGATGAATAACTTTATTTTACACCAATTATTGACATGGATTAATAGGATTAGCGGACCAACTGGTATTAAACAGTCTAGATCAGTAGATGGTTTTGGTTTTCAGTGGATGTTTGTGTCTTTATGGGTTAATGTGGGTCACTGTGACCCTGTTCAATGTAAACAAACTTAACACAACACAACCAATATCTTGCTCCATGTATTTTTCCATTCAGTAACCTACCTGGAATACATCAGTCCAAACCACAGCCTTCAGTCCACCCTGTAAAATTGTAAACCACACACACACACATTTTGTACAGGTGCCAGTATGACGTCCATGACAGTGTTATTTAATTACTCACGAACCAGTGTGCAATAAAAGGTACAGACAATCCCGGTTGAAATAATCCCCCACCACAGACCAAGATCAGAAACTAAAGAGAGAGAGATGATTATTGTGTTAGCACAGTGATAAATAAACAGCTTAAGAAGGCCTTCTGTAAGAGTTAGACATACATTATAAAATATAAGGTCTGATGTTTGTCATACCTTGGCTTATAACTATAGCTGGACTATAAATGATGATGCCAATGTAAAGGATCTGTGACAAAAGACAGAAATAACTTAAGTGTAAATACTTTTCATATGTGGAATTTTCCTTTGACCCACAGATGCCAAAGCTGTCATTATGAGCTGAGTGGTTTCTTACTCACATAGTAAATCATGAAGAACACAGTTCCCACCAGACGGGCAGCTCTGTTAAAACGTAGCTCCAGATACTTGGCAGACAAGAAAAAGAAAAAATATTAGCTTGAGCTTGACAAATTAACCCATATCTTGTCATTTTGTTGTTAAAGCAGTGTCAACCTCAATGTTTACCTGCTCTTTTTGTTTCAGAAGCAGCAGCGTTGTATTTGCAGACACAGAAAAAAGCAGTGACAATCAGGATAATGTGAAATTAGTTAAATCAGTTAATATTTAATAGATATGGATAAAAAAATTTTCAGTTGGTTAAACACTATATCCCTGGTTCTATTAACTGAACATATCAAACTGTAATGCCATCCACCAAAAGACAATCTCTCACAACATGACATTGTGCTCTTTTGCAAAATACTCACACTTAATATCATCAGCTGAAGTCATCACAACTCAAAAACACAATTTCCACAATATAGAAACACTGAGTCAAAATTCACAGACATCAGTTAAACTTAACAAGCTCTTTTAGAAAGTTATATTTTTGTGACAAAATGTTACACACATGCACCATTTGAGTGACAACAGCAGAGTGACATTTTACACTTATCGCTACTATCTTTAGTACTTTGTGAATCTCTGTCTACTCATTTTTCAATTAATGCGAAAACAGGAAACAATGTAATGTCTTAGATATTCTTTTAAATTATTATAGATTTTTAAAACAAAAACAAAATGCATTTCATGTAGACCATTGTTCAACAAGTTTTTCGAATTGTATGTTTGCAATTTTAGTTGTTTTGCTTCTTATATGGATGCGTTTTCTCATATAAGTGTTTGTTGCACACTTGTAGCAGAATTGGAAGCGTAGTGCAAGCAGAAAATGCTGCAAAATGGGGCATTAAGGCTTTTTGTGGGGCAGGGGGGGTCACTCCTGGGTGTTTTTCCTTCTTCAGGTCAGAACATGTAGCAGGTGGAACTAATATTTTGCTGCTGGAGCACCCGATGACTGTTTCCTTTGGGATTTGTGTTTAAAATTGGATCATAATAGTCAGGGAGCCAAAGTATCAAAAGCTCAATAAAATGGGTTGAACCTGACATGGTCTGCCATACTTTTTATTTGTGTTTTCTTTGTTAATTTTGATCCTAAGGATCAATAATTGGAGGGTCTGCTCTGCTGGAAATATTGCACAAAAAAAAATTGTGGCTTTATTAGTGTTTGTACCCCTCATTTTTTGATATAAAATTTTGAAAAATGAAAATTTTCCTTCAATCCTCAGTGGGCTGGGAAAGCTGTCAATAAATGCATTCCAGATGCAAAAAACACATATGGTGACAACCTTCAATGAAAAAATAATTCTTAAAACACATTTCTGTATGATTTTGGCTCAATTTAATGCAAAAAAAAATTAGGTGTTTTCTCACTTTTTTCCAATATTTTCAACTTTACTTCATTGGCAATCAACTATTCCCCCAAGTTATGACATCAGCCAATATGCCATTCTTTTCACCAAACAATATATTCATTCCACAGAAAAAATTATAAAAATCCAACCAAAATCAATGGATCTGTGATGATTTCTCTACTAGTTGGCAATACAGGCCCAGAACCTCAATAAAATTTTAAGCTACTCTCTAAATTCCGAAAGACATACTGGATATTTAACATGGTTAATGTCCACATTATTGAAAATCATGGCCTAGGCATCTTTTTAATTTCAACATAAGTCTGTTCTTCCAATAGAAACGTTCCACACAAGAAATTGAAATACAACAAAATGACTTTATTACATCATTATTTTATTGCCTCAAGCAGGTGGCACACTGCAGGTACTGCTCTGTGGATAAACCTTCACCCTCACCACCTGAGAAGACAGCAAAAAAGACTGGCAGGCTGGGTTAAACAGCATTGTAATAAAAGATGCCCCCCCACCACCCTCTAACACACACACATGCACTCAGCCTACTTAGTGAATATGCTGGAAAGATTGCTTTTTGGGGCAACTGTACTTACTTATGTTCAGATGAATGAACACAAACTTTTATACACATACTGTGGCTGAGTGTAGATGTCAAATCTACTGTACTTTAAAGTTGCAATAAAATGAGTTGACCATTCCAGTAACATGATTTGATTAGATGATAGAGATCAACCCTCAAAGACCCGAACAGCTGCAAGAAAAATGTTTAGCAACTTTTGATTCACTAATCCTATCAATACATATAAATAATACAACTAAAATTCAGTTTTTCAGCTTTTCATTGTCATCAATTGTGTTTTTTTGGAAGCAGCACTGCAGCACTGATTCATCTGTTAAACCCATGGAGTGTTTGTTACTTGTTTTTATGATCAGTTAATGATATATTTTTCTTCAGTATTCTCTTTTTTATATAATAAGCTTTGAATTTAAACATCTACATGACATATAAGTTAAATGCAGGAAAATACCTGACTGTCACCAAAAATGCAAAGAATATTATTACCATGAATGGTGACAAATCACTTAGGAAAGGTTGAATGTTTAAAAAAATTCATTTGAAAGTGACCACAAAAACAATTGTTTGTCATTATCTTATATCTTTCATTTAAGACTTTCAGACTTTCAGACTTTAAGAGTTTCTTTCATTTACATATCTTTCTTTAAGGGTTAAATATCGTCTTTGATAGATATCTTATCACAATTTAGCAAAACTATGGCATGTCTTTGTTTTATATTTTGTTTTGCGTTGGCATGTAACCTGCTGTCGTATCCTATTTATCTGAAGTTTTACTGTGTGGGCATGAATAGTTGTGCTTCACTGACATCCAGTTGAATCTCCTGTTAGTTTTACTGCACCTGTTGGGGTGGGGCAAGTTTCAGCTCAACGGCACTGAAAAATGAATTTCACTGAGATCAGATTCTCAGTGTAGTTGATCCATGTCCAACAAAAGAGATCCTCACTCCACACTAACGTGAGAAATACATACTGAGCAAATAACAACGAGCTGTTTGATCCACTAACGTACTAACAGGACAAAACCTTACTGTGAAAACGTTTAAATCTGTAAACACAATATGCAGTCCAAGAGGTGAAATTTTATATTTGCCCTATTCTTTTTTCTGTAGCACTGGTGTTTGTTAATATTACTATTCTATTCCATTCTATTCTATTAAATGTAGATAATTTGAATTTGAATTCATTTGAATATAGTGTCTACATTAGGTATAATTGCCATAATTGTCATAATAGTAACTAAACAAATGTTCCAATCTCAGGTATGTCAGTTATTTTATTGATGCTGCTGTTAATCAGTTATTCCGGTCAACATTCCAAACAAAACAGAAATGATTAAAAAAACAAACAAACACCAGAATGTCATGAAATTAATAACACTGTTATAGTCTTGGCAAATATGTAACTGTGGATGTTCTGTTATAGAAGTTGAAGATATCTTATACCTTTGATCACCTCCTGAAAATGTCATGCATCTATCATTACTTTTCAACTATCAGAGTAGTTGTAAAGTAATGATTTATTAACTTTGCGTCTTTTTTTCATCCATCGTTTATATTGCGCAATAACAAAATATCAAGAACTAATAAGTTGTCGGTTACATGGCTAAAGTTTTATATGGTGTTTACTAGGACTAATAACATTTTATGAAAGTATGAAGTAAATCAGAGATGGAGGCCTCCAAAGATTTCACCTGGACTGACCCTGAACAGGGCACTAACAGTCAATCAGTCAAATCAATAAAATCAATCACATTAACCATTATTGTAAAGTGATTCTATTGTTTTATGGTCAGTTACAACACCTGTGTCTATTTTCTGCCCTTCTTCCTTAATAAAATCTTAACTAAAACAAAAAAAACAACAAAAAAATCCCCACCGTTATAGAAGCAGGGTGTTGAAATTGATCGGTAAACGTCAGGGATCACAGATAACCAGGTAATATATACAAGTGTTGAATAGCACCTCCTAAACATTTACTGAAGCCACACAACAATAGTCTACAAGGAGTTAATGCTGACACTGTATTTATGGAAATGGATTCTTATTTCACTGAATTTGTACTTCCATTTTCTTTTGCCTTCTGGCACTGGTCACTTTCTGTTTAATGGTACAATGTGTTTTTCAACCTTGGGGTCGCGACCCCATGTGGGGTCGCCTGAAATTCAAATGGGATCACCTGAAATTTCTAGCAATTGATAAAAAAAAAATTACTAATAAAAAATATTATTTAATGATTCAATATATATTTAATTATAATTAAATCACCACACATTTTTCCCAGTAAAAATTAAGTTCAGATAAAATGCAGGATTTAACATCTGAGAGGGAATATATTGATTGACCCAATCATGTGACCATGTGCGTTACCACCGCTTCAACACAGTCACAGTCACAAGTTGCAGCTAAGATATCTCCAAGAGAAACTGAGAAGCAGTCACCAAAAAGGTGAATTATATATATTATATAGCCTAAATGTTGTCTAAAATTAACATTTATTTACAACATAGTATAGCAAACTATTACATGATCAAAAACAAATCAGTTTTGGCAAAAAAATGTCTGTTTTGAATGTCTGGGGTTGCCAGAAATTTGTGCTGTTAAAATGAGGTCACGAGCCAAAAAAGGTTGAGAACCACTGCATTATGGTGTGATTTTTTTGCTATTATCATCAGGGCACAAATACAGTCTACCATGAAGCAGATCAAACAGGATCCGAGAGTCACTTATTCCTCTTGCGATGAGCCTTGTACATGACGCAGTGTAATTCACTCAGAATTGTGTCAGTATTTGCTGTTGTTGAATGACTGATGTTGGTTACTGTCATAAAAAGTATGGCAGACCATGTCAGGTTCAACCCATTTTTGAGACTTTGGCTCCCTGACTATAAATAAAATGTATGCATAGGTAAAACTTTGCATCACCACTGATTACATTTCCATTGATTCAAGATTTGTACAGCCCAGTTCTGAAATACAAACCTCATATGTGCTGGTGATGTTCAGCCGATAGAAGACTGGGAGAAAGATCTCTGATGTGAGCACTGTAGACACCGTATAGGCTATACCGAAAAGTGCAATGATGGCTCCAAAGCAGTATACCTACACATGTAGTTAAACAATAAGCAAACAAAAGGAAATGTAAACTTTTATACCAGAAGGACATCAGAATCTAAGTAGCACAATCAAGAAACACAGGAGCTGTAAGGTCAGTCTGATGCATCTGCTCATAGCACCTGCACGTTTGGCCGTCATAAACTTCTCAGTTAATCCATATTTCAAGACAGTCAAGGCCTTGAGATATCATGTTTTAAACATAATGGAGACTCTGGGCACATCTGAATGACACATCTAAAATTAGCTTCAACAACAATCAAACAATACATCTGCAAACTAGAATTACCTCGAAAATGTTCAGTAAGGGAGATCAAATATTGTTAATAAAACCTCTACAGTGACTTCACCTCAGCTGGTTGGGACAGCACCGTGATGGATGACATGAAGGTGGCGGTCAGAGACAACGACATAGGAATAGCCGTCATCTTCTGTCCTCCTGTAAGAAAGTCCCTGGAGCTTTCTTTCTTCCTGCTGACCCAGCCGTGGAAGACTCCAATGCCAACAGACACCACCAGTGTGAGAGAAAGCACCACATAGTCTGCTATCACCAAGGAACCAGTCACTGGAAAATCAGATGCCATGTTGGAGTAGAACCCAACAATCTTTGTGAACGTGAGGCATAAATAACAGGTTCAGACTAATTGCTTCCAGTGCTTCATAATATCATAAACCACCAAGACATGTCCACTTGATCATGTTAAAAATCAACCAGTAAATCAATCATTCACATAAGGACTATACTAAGTAACTAAGTAATGACTCAATTTAACCACACACAGTTCATCAAAGCACAAAATGTACTCACAGTTCACTTCAAGGGTTAGCAGTAGGGCACACAGTATAAAAAGTGTAAAAACTTTGCATAAATTTCACTTACCAAGTGCTCATTGAAGATCCTCTCAGTTATTCAGTTATGAAGAGACAAGAAAAGGAAACAATCTCTTAAAGTACCCCCCCCATCTATCTATCTATCTATCTATCTATCTATCTATCTATCTATCTATCTATCTATCTATCTATCTATCTATCTATCTATCTATCTATCTATCTATCTGTCTGTCTGTCTGTCTGTCTGTCTGTCTGTCTGTCTGTCTGTCTGTCTGTCTGTCTGTCTGTCTGTCTGTCTGTCTGTCTGTCTGTCTTTGTGCTACAAATAGATTTGTTGTAACATATCAGGTTGAAATTAAAAAGCAGAAATACTCTAAGGCAAACAGGTCAAGGTCAGGTTAATGTCCTAAAATATGATCAGGCAATATGAGGTGGGCAGAAGTACAAAACGTCCTCACAGTTTCTCACATAATAGTTACACTATTCTGGAGAAAGCTTATTTGAGTAGAAGGTGCAGGGGTGTATCTTTTTGTCCTTTGGGGAGCACTCAACACTGCTCAATCCAGGAGGATGTAGTACTTGCCCAAAGTCAGGGGTCACCTGTCTATTAACTGGCATGTAATTCAGCGTTTGTAAAATATTCCCGTCTTAGAACACGAGAAAAAAGGAGATAATTTTTTCATTTATTTTTATTTATAACAAATGACAAACATTTAGAACTCCGTAAGTTGTATTTCATGAAGGGATGGTGGTTTTTGTTGAGTCCAGCTCCACATCGCAGAAAGCATGATTTGTGTTGCCAACTTTCTGTTGTCTGTCTTTTGTGAGGTCAAGCTCCCCAGTTCTTCTCAGGACCTCAAGAAGGAAGAACACAAAGTAAAAGTGAGTAGCTTTCGTACTCTGCAGTGTTCATATTATTTCAGTGCTGCAGGACTTACTCTGTGTTTGAGAAATGTGTATAGATGAAAAAGATATGTGTCTTCTTTCCTTAAAATAAGCCTTGATTCCACCTTTATCTTCCAACCTCCTGAAGTATTGCAAACACAAAAGAACTGCAAGGAAATATCACTTCATTTTTATACAATATATCGTTTACAACAGCAAATGTGTCCTTTACCTGAGAGCAGACTGACTATCAGCCCTACAGTGACAGTGATTATGGTTCCAATGGGACTGAAGTACATGTAGGACAAAGAGTACCAGTTATCTTCCAGAACAGACCTGGTGGTAGAAAATGATATATGCACAATGACATCTATAACAAGGCAGCAAACAGACATCTCCATTTTTTATTTATTTATCTTTATGATTTTGCAGGGAAGTGTTTTCACGACCAGTTCCAGTTTTACCTGCTGTCCATATTCAGTCCTGGAGCTGTGGTAATGAAGCTCTGCCCCGATGTCAGAGCAGTAGAGGTCCAGTTGACTGTGGTGAAGTTACAGCCTGCAGTGATCAGAGACAACGGCCGCCTCATCTCAGGTGGAGCAGGGTAAATATGGGCGCCAATGCCCACCCAGAGAGACACGATCAACCCTGACATGACACCAACCAGAGCTCCCTAGAAGATATTTAATCAAAATGCTGAGAAGTCCCTTTAGAGGATCAAGTTGAAACAGGAAACAGAAACAGGACATACTTACTTTAGAGTTAGCAAATGGACAGAGGATTCCCAGTGTGAACAGGCCAAGTAAAGGACCCCCAATGACCCCGAAGATACTGATGACTGCCTGTACACACAAACACACATCTGATTATAATAGGCAAAGATTGTTTTAACAAGTGGTGGCAAGAACAACAAACCTCGACTCCTTACATGTACTGTAGCTTATTTTGGCATGGATCCAGCTGGTGTCATCATGTCTGTGTGTGCTGATGTCAGCATATGAATTGCCTCTATATGTGTCAAATTTGAAGTAAATTGAAACAAAATTGATGTTTTTATAGACATTTGAAATTTCTCCCTTTTACTTCTAATGGGCACCCATTAGAAGTAAATGGGTGAAATTTCAAATGTCTGTAAAAACATTAAAAAGATGTTTTTAAAATTTTTTTTTAAAAATTCATGAAACATTTCAAATTTGACCTCCTTTTCCCAAAATGTAACCATATCTATTCAGGGTCACTGGCAATCTATAAACCCAATTTGGTATGAATTCAACCAAAAGTTTTGCTGCTACAGACATTTGAGATTCCACCCATTATAAGTAAATGGGGGGGGGGGATTTAAAAAATTCATATAAAATTTAAACTTTGACCTACTGTTCCCAAAATATAATAAGATATTTTCTGGGTCACTGACAATAAATAAACCCAATTTAGTATGAACTGAAGCAATAGTTTTTCCGCTAAAGTGTTAAAAAACAAAGGATCAAACAAACAAATGGAACAAAAAACAATACACCTTGCCTTCCCTTTGGGGGGCGGGATAATAAACCAAACTCTCCACATGAAGTCTGCAAAACTTATTTAATCCTATACTGCAGTATGAGGACACTCAGAGTCCACTCTTCTCCAGTGTATCTGTTCATCTGTCAGCAGGACTAGGTAAAATGTACTACAAGGGCTTTCAAGAAACTTAGTGCAAAATTAAGAGATGAGGACACACCCTTACATTTTAGAGCAGATCTATTTAAAGGAGTGAAACCTGGAAGAGTTTTCCAATTTCCTTTTTAAGATTCCAGAACCCTTGACTAAAATTTAGGAGCAACCTATTGAGTTAATTTAAAAAAGAACAGAGGCACCAACTGACAAATGACATCTTTGTAACCATATAAACAGTCAGATTCACCAATGATTTTCTGACTAAAGATTTAAGACTCCAGTCTTTAATTGTAACCACATCACACCGTTGGGGTCTTCAAAGAGCAACCAGAGGCTGATCAGTTTGAACGTTGTCCTATGGTGGAAGTGGCTCATTCCTCCAAATAAAACTGTTGGTTCCGTAGCAATCGGATGACCTCTGTGGTGAACTTTAACATCTTTTACATAGACTAGCAAATTATGATGCCACCTGATTTAGCATTAGATCTACCATTAACAAGATGATCCTTTTGTGAAACAAGTGACACTTTGAGAAGTTGCAGCAGGTGGAGCCCATTTACGTCAGCTCTATAGTCTGTCTGAACCATGGTAACCATCTGACTGAACCAACCTGAAACCAGCTGAACCATGGACCAAACACACATGCGTTTATCTGTTTTCTTCTTTATTTCATCAAAACCACATGTGAAAATATCTCACCACACAATGTAACCAATCTCTCCCATCACAGGTAAGAAATCTACTCTGCTGAACCATAAGACTCATCATAAACATTAGGTAATCATTGGCTCAAAATGTATGGGGACTGCCCTTGGCCTATATCCTGCCCTTCTGTTAGAGAAATTTAAAGGAAAACGCTACCTGAAAGCTACCTAGGGTAGCAGATATATAAGCCATTTAAAACTATATCCTTCTTTAGGAATGTGCATATGTGCATAATATTTTCCCAAGGACAGGCATACTGTCCAGTGATGCAAAGGTATATTCACAGTATTACAGTATTTATAGTACAATGAATAGTGGTACTTTGTTCATCAGAAGTGGATTCATTAGTCTTCTATAGTGAGCAATCTTTGTTCATGAGCTTGTTCCGATAAATGTTTCCTGTGTGATCGATCTACAGGGTCTCATCAGTGTCATTCTACACCCGCTCACAGAAAAATGTTTATCACCGTCCACCAAGTTTCAGAAAAATAGCTTCAGTAGTATTTACAATCCAGACAGACAGACAGGGGTGGTTAGATAACCTCCTTAGCAGACATAATAAGCTTCTGCAATAAAATCTAACTGAAAGTTATTTTTTGCTCAGAATGGATGAGTTTTACACTTGAAGGTAAAGTCTACCTGTAAGATCCCTCCCATGACTGAGGCCAGCCCGGCCATTCCAATGCACAGCATCCCATATAGCAAACCTGCAAACAACACAGGGTGAGAAAAGGAAGATTTCAGTTGCTTCCATCAGGTTGTGTACAGAACATTAAACCTGTCTGCTCACTCAGTCCTTTGGAAATCCGAGACAGGCTTCTGTCAGAAATCTGAGTATAGGGTTTGATCAGATCCTCTACTGTGACTGCAGCAAGTGCATTGATGCTGGAAGACACTGTGCTGGAGAGATATAAGAGAAAATGCAGATTTTAGATACACAATATCCGTTGAGCAAAAAATAAATTGGTATATTGTCAATTTTCAACTTTGTGTAAGAAATATTGTCATCTGTGCTGATTGAATTATTTAAGATTTTAAGTAAATAAGTGAATGAAGCAGATCCAATATAAACTCCTGAGAATATAATCTGCTAAACATTCAATCATCACAACTCAGAGAACATAGTTTCTGTGCAGTTTAAGTGTGTGTTGGATGTAAAATAAACTTTAAATGTTTCATGTTAACCTCAGAGATCCGCTGTATGCTGCTGAAACGAACAGTCCAGGAAGGCCAGGATAGTTTCCCAAAATGTCCATCACCAAATAAGGCATCAGCTGCAAAAGCAGAGTGACATTATATTTCCATGACCATGAGGCTCAGAGTGAGCCTAAAAGAACTACTGTCTGTCATAAGGCCGACTGTCCAGAGATGGACACAGGAAGTCAGATCATAAATTCTTTTTCTTTTTAATGTTCCCTCTGGTGTAAAGGGTTTGCTCTTTTCTCATAAATCAAACCTGATCAGGGGCAGAGATCAGCCCAGCAGTCCACGGGTCACAGCTCTTATAGACTGAGTAGAGACACAGTCCTGCAAAAACAGAGCACAACAAGATGGAGCACAGGCCTAAAAGGTTGATGTACAGAGATCTGAAAAAGAAAGATAAGAAAGAAAGAAACATGAACATTTAATCAATAGCAAACCACTCATTCAATGGCAAGTTTTTAGTATAATTTATGACAATTATAAATATGCTGTGTATCGCAGTAAATGTGTCCAAAACTCAAGCAGGACTAACAGTCTGGCTTGGCCGATGCTTTTGCAGGAGATGTATCTCTGAACCTGGGCCTGGTTGATTCCATAGATGCTGATCCAGATAAATGTTCCTCCGATTGTAATGGTCCAAAAAGTGTGTCTCCTCAGAGGGTTTATGTCAAAACTGAAGAAACAGAGCAACATGACCGTTTTAACTTCTAACCTTAATGTTAAAACACCCTCCATATCACACCATGTACATGTGCAGCCATAATGATGTAAATATGTACATAATATTTAATTTTTAATTCAAATTCTTAATTTATATAAACATTTATATAAATACCAAATGTTTTGTTTATCTCTTTATATTTTTCATTTGAACTCATGTGGTTTTTCTATCTGTCATTTGTCTCTGCGATTGCTTGTTGTATGTTGCTGCTGTTAACTGTGAAATTTCCCCATGGTGGGATAAATAAAATCTCATCTCATCTCATCTCATCTCATCTTATCTTATCTTAAAAGGAGTTTGAAAAAACTGACATATAATATACATCTAGCATGTTAGTGTAGTGCCAGTCATGCTATTAATTTTACTCACTCCCAGAAGTTGAGTCTGCCACCTTGCTGAGAATCCGAAATTATAGCAATGACTCCACCTTGTAGCACCACAGATCTGATGATGACAGCAAGGAAGCCTGCAAGCATGACACCAACCTATGGAGAAATTAAGAATTATTTATCAATAAATCTACCCTGTTTATGATCTTCTCTCCAGATATGGTAATACAATGCTTTTTTTTTTTTAAACATTGTCCTTTTATTAAGTTTTTCTTACAAATAATTCAAAAAATTGTGAAAACAAACAATAGAGAACTGTATTCTACTGTATTTTTATTTTTAATCTATTCTTGTATTTTACCCTGTTATTTTGGTTTTTATTTATTTTTCTTTACAGCACTTTGGTCCACTGTGGTCGTTTTAAAGTGCTTTACAAATAAAGTTGGATTGGATTAGAACTGTACATTGTAGAAAAGAGGGGGGAAAAAGGAAAAAATCTAAAGAACCCCGGAACAAAATAAAAAATAATCCCATCAAAGTAATCCCGTTTATCCCCACATAGTTCACTGTCACAAGCCCAACACACTCCGTCACCTGTCATGATGTAGTTGTGCTAGTTGACAAAAAACAGGTGCATAAATCAGGTTATGCTAAGGATTTTGGAATGTGTTAAAAAAAAAAAGGGTCCCGTATACTATAAAACTTTGCAGTTGTACACTGAAGTGAGTTTTTTTTTTTTTCAGTTTTAAAGAGGACATAAGGTCATGGAGGGACTGTGTATGAGTAGGAAGGGCAGAGTCTCTCCATTTGAGTAGGACAGCATACCTCGCCAGCAGGGAACAAAAGGACAGAGCCTATCTCTTAAATGATGGTAAAGTCACCTGATCATCAGTGACCCCAAACAGAGCAACCAGAGAGTTGGGATCCAAACGACTATTTAGGATCTTGGATATGGTATGGAAAACCTTTGTCCAGTATTTGCCCAGACCAGTACAGGACCAGTACATGTGAATGAGTGAGGCATATAATGCATTATTTTAAAAGATTAGACTGTAATGCCATTGTTCTGGGTGAAAACAAACTACTGTATTGAGGCTTTTTCCTGTTGTTTTTTTTCTTGTTTTTTTTCTACTGTGGTGAACTACACCTTCTGTGTGTCACGTACTGGCAAACAGTAAAACACTAAAAGATATGACACATGCACAGTAATCCCTGATTTTAAAATTCAGCCCTGACCATTTAGCACCAGTAAAACCACCCTACCTGAAATACATCTGTCCACACCACCGCCTTCAGACCACCCTGTAACAATAGAGACCAGAAAACAATACAAGTGCTCAAACATTGAGGTCATGAACATTCTGTTACTTTGTTTAGATATTTTGGCCAAAGTCAGTGCAGTGACCTAATGGGTATGACCTGCAGTTGAACACTGGTTAATGTGTCATAGTGGTTTTTCTCACATACCAACGTGCAGTAAAAGGTGCAAACCACACCTGTGGATATTAATGCACCCCACAGATCCATACCAGTCACTAAAAAGAAAAAAAGAAAAAGAAGGAGCCTTTGAATCACAGGTCAGTCAACAAACAGCTCAAGTGTCTCCAGGTTCAAATGATATCTGAACACTGTGGTCTTGAACTAATGTACCTTGGTTTAAAGCAAGAGCTGGAGCATAAATGACGATTCCAGTGTAGAGGATCTGTAACAGTAATGACATAAATGACCCATTAGAGGTTTGACCCACTGGAGCCAAAGCCCTGTTGTTATGTGCTGACTGGTTTATTACGCACTGTTTGAACAATGAAGAGCATAGTTCCCAGCAGACGAGTGGCTCTGTTAAAACGCAACTCCAGATACTTGATAAAGGCATGACATGGAGAGAAAAGAAAAGACACAAAAGGGCACAATGAGAGTTTGTCTAAGCTCAAAACATCCTTTTATATGGTAGTCATGTCAAAAGTTGAGAACTGAGAAGTCAGAATTCACCGGTGCAAAACTATTCTCTGTCCTTTGCTTTGAAAACAAGATTTCTAAAGAACAGAGGTCAATACCTTTTTTCCTTTAAGTTTACATTTCTGTGCCATTGCTTTGGGTACATGCAGCCGCAGAACCTTTGTTTGACATACAATTACACAAAGCATACACATAAAATATTTTTTACCTCTTCTTGTGAAATGATTCTGATATTGCAATTCATTCTTGATAGATAAAGTGTAACTGGGACACAGCATGTAATCATGACAGGTCATAGGTGATTACTGGTGTGTAAACAGGAATAAAAAGAGGAATGTGTCTGAAGACAAAATTACTCCAACTTTATGTGCAAAGATGCAGTTTTTTTTGTTATGAAGAGACTATAGCAGTCTCATTAGATTGTAATGCTTATGTTGTATGTTACAGTATAATATTCAGCATCTTAGAACAGAAGCTCTGATCTCACCTCATATGTGCTGGTGATGGCAAGTCTGTAGAAGACTGGCAGAAAGATCTCTGATGTGACTATCATGGTCAGTACATAGGAGATGGCAAAAAATCCAATGCTGGCTCCATAGCGGTACACCTACAAAACAGGTATGATATGAATAACATTACTGTTCAGGTTGCAAAAACGTCAAATCCTTGTCCTCATCATCCTGGGCATGTCTTACAGTACGTATAAGCACAATTTTCCCTTGTTGTGCATTGCAATGTCTGGTTTTTAGGTGTTTCTGTATTTCAGCCACAGACTGATCCACCACAATGTAAACAGACTTCAAACTGCATGTAGCAATTTATGCTTATCTGCTCAGAAAAGGGTTGCTTTGTGCACAGTGTATAGTTATTCCTTAGTTTACATCCATGCAAATGGCACAGGTGCAATGTTGACACTGTCTGCTAGCATTTTAGTTTGGAATGAATTCTACCCTTGTGAATTACATCCTATGTTTAAGTTTACAGTTTGTGCCAGTTTTGTGCCTGCCCGCAAAAGTTATGCAGTCCTTTTGTGAATCTGAAAATGCTTCCAGAATAAAAGTAGTGAAATTTTACCATGTGTGAGTCACTGATGAAGAAAAATCCAGTCCTTAATACTGGTTAACTGAAGTTTACAAGATACAGTCTTGGGTCAAAATGTGAAAATCGACAATTAACGAGAATGGGTTTTACTCCAAAGGAATATTAGTCTCAGAGCTACCAGATCTACTTCAAAACACTGCCTGCACATTACAATACATTCACTTTACAGGATCTATCTAGCGGAACATTTATAAATCTATTGTATAAATGTACATAAATTAACAAATATGTGTAATAACACTTTGTCATATACCTTGAAAACATCTACAAACCAGCACTTTTGTCATTTGTTTTCCAGTTAATCTTATCAAAATACATAACATTTAGCACATTTAATCTCTGAAGCAGATAATTTATTTTAAAAAAAAGTTGATCTGTGTTATACTTACATTTGTAGCCAAAATATTAAGCAAGCATATCAGACTGAATGTATGTTCTCTGCATTAGAGTCAGTTGTAACTTTATAACACACTTGTAGCACACATTGGTCCATTGCTCTTCTGGTTGCCTGTACACACTGACATATGTGAAAACTTTATCGACAGTTGTTCTATTCAGCACAATGTGTAGTTATTATTTTGTCTGTGTATTAAAAAAAATATATAAAAAAATTTGTATGTAATGTACTGTCATATCAAATTGCAAGTATGCATGCAACATGTTTTACAGGTTTGCTGTGAGGTTTAAGTGTATTGGTAACACATCGTATTGATTATTCTGTACTGTGACTCTACTTTTCTTTGTGTTTTGTTTGAAAAAAAGGGAAAAACATCCCTGATGTCCTTTATATTTTGCTGCCTTCCTCTTCTGTTTCTATATCTACACTGTTACTGTAGTGTAACAGTCTTTCACAAACATCATCCTGCAGACTGAAGAGTCACACAATTATTTTCTACGAGGAAGAGCTTTCAATGAGGAATCAGGCATGAAGTCAGCCTACTGTGACCGTACCTCAGCTGGATTGGATAAAACTGTGATGGCAGACATGAAGCTGGCAGTCAGAGACAGGGAGACAGGCAGGGCTGTCAGTCTCCGTCCCCCCATTAGGAAGTCTGCAGAGCTTCTCTGGTCCCTGTCCACCCAGGCATAGTAGATCCCAACGGCAGCAGACATCACCAGCATGAGAGCAAACACCACATAGTCACCCATCGCAAAGGAGCCAGTTACTGGAGAGCCCCCTGACATTTTGGGCAAAGCAAAACTAAAAAATACAACCAAGAAACTCCTCAGAAAAGTAATCAAACTGTCCCATGTGTGTTGAACTCAGAGTGGTCCCGAATGAATAAATAGTCTGGCACCATCATCATCATCATCTCGCTCATCGCTGAGTTGAAAGGAGGTGTGTGTGTGTGTGTGTGTGTGTGTGTGTGGGTATGTGTATGTGTGTGTGTGTGTGAGTGCATTCCAGGCAGGTACATGTGGAGTCAAGAGGCTACACCAGTGTATTGTTCACCTGACCACAGGGTAACAGCCACTGGACTCCACAAACCAAAAACAGAATACTTGGAAAATACTGAGTCTTGCAATATGTTGAAACATTTTATTGTGGAAAAGAAAGAACCAGATACAGGTAATCTGGAAGAAACAGCTAATGAAACATGTATGTTGCTTATATATATCGTATTGATTAGTTCTGTTTTTCCAGTTTAATCATTTCAAAATGAGAAAAAGATGTGTTATTTTATCATGGGTCTAAGATGCATATGCTGCCAAAAGAAAAAAAAAAAAAAGATCTTCATCAAAATTATTAGATGCAGGCTTAAATCTGAGTCTCAACAGGACTTCTGTTCTTACAAAACAATAGAATGGCCAAATTGTGGCTCTGATACTAAAATGAACGACCCTTTAATGGCAGTGTTGGCTTACTTTTAACTGTCAACGAGTGAAGCCCCCTAGTGGACATGAAGTTAAACATACTGAGGCTCATTTTAACTTAAGTCAGACAAGGGACGAATGTGTAATAAGAAAACGTGGCCACAGATTAATAAAAATATTTAAAGTAGAAACCACATCTAAAAAGGGCATGGATTAATAAAACGCCACGAATAACTTAAAAACTGACAAATGTATCTGGTAGTCACAAGTTGATCAAAACGAAGCTCCCTAGATTAGATTACATTTTTTTAAATCTCCTTCGTAGACATTCAGTTAAATTGGCATGCAAAAAAATACAATAGTTTCTTATATTTCTTTTGCTTTTAATGGTTACGGATCATTTTCTTTAAAAAAAAGGAAGAAATTTACTTCTAAATGTTCATGTGTACTCTTTGTTCGCGCAGACGAAACCGGAAGTATAGGTGAGGTTACTCTCTTGCCTCCTCTGCAACCATGCGGACTGATCATTTCCCATAATGCTTTGTTCATCATGTCTGCGCCCTGATGTCGGCGTGTGTGTGTAAACAGTTGTACGGTCTAGGAGGCAAATCAAATTGTAATTTTAATGAAAAGTTTTAAAACAGGCGCACATCTTTGTATCGGTTCTCTCGTGTTTGGTCGGTGAAGGAGGCGAAAATGAAGATTAAATCCAAGTCTTCGTATCATAAATCTGAGAACACCTACAGGGTGAGAGGCGCATCCATAACGTTAATACAGCATGGTGCAAGCAGAGAAAAAGCTCTATGGGCTTATTTAGCAGGCAATGGAAATACAGTGATCATAGTCCAGATACTAGTTATGATATATTTGTACTGGGTTCATTATTACTCACTGTATTTAAGATTAGTGCCTTGTCTTCCAACTGTGGCAGTTTAAAAACTGTAATGCTTGTTTTTTTTTTCAGTTTCTCACGTTTTCTGAGAGACTTGCCAATGTAAACATCGATGTGATCCATCGCATAGACAGAACTGGGTCTTATGCAGAGGTACGAACAACCAGGAATAACCCCCTCTCTCATCCTTTCACAAGTGGTGTTTTTGTTTTTGTCTCTGTGTAGTAATGCTGTCTTTGCTCTCAACGCAGGAAGTAGAAACCTACTTTTCTGAAGGACTGACAAAATGGAGAGACCTCAATTTAACAGAACATTTTAGTACGTACAACATACAAAAGACACATGTTTTCATACAACTTGGCAAAGTGTTTCATTCCCTCTGATTCGTCCCCCTCTCTGTTTGCAGCAACATTTTTGAAAGAGGTTTCCAACAAGAGCCAGTCCTTCAACATGCTGGTTTTCCATCAGAAGACCATAGTGCAGAGCCTGAAAACACACCTAGCTGTGAAAAACAGTCTGGCCTACCAGCCACTGTTGGAGTAAGTTCACTCTGTTTTAGTGTGCAGTGTTGGGAGAAATATTTACATACATACTCAAGTAAAAGTACTTCTACTCCACTGTGAAAATAGTACAAGGAAATCAGGGTGCTTGTGCAGGTCTTGAAAGTCTTAAAAAGTATGGAATTTTGAAACAATGTTTTCCAGACCTTGAAAAGTTTGGAATTTTGTGTGAAAGTCTAAATAAAGTATGGAAAAAAGTTTCTCTCATAGCTGAATTTTAGAGTATGCTCAAAGGCACATAATCTTCTAAGACAAGAAATACACGAGGAAAACATATAAAAACTGGATATGATTTCCCTACCTGGTCAGCACTGGAATGATGCTAGTGAAACTTGTTTGTGTGATATTAATGCACTTTTGTGATTTTCATATATTCTGAAAATGTTTCTGTCAGTAAAATATAAAACATAATTTACTGTGAATTATGCATTCATTCGTTCATACATTTATTAAAATGAACTTTTCTACTACACACAACAGGTACAATCTCAACCAAAAAAAGTAGGCACGCACGTATAAAAGTGCATCAAGTTAAGGTCTTTTTGGGGGGGGGGGCAGTTTTGAAAAAGTCTGGAATTTTTATGTAGATAAAAAGCAGACACCCTGTAAATGTTCTGTAGTTATGTCAATATATTACCTGTAAAATGTTCTTAAAGACGACTGCCCTGTTTGCTCAGACCCCATATAGGGGGTAATTGACATGCAGCCAGACCCTTGGGTATATATTGGGGCAGCTGTGCCATAGAAAGTAGGGGAAGCAACTTGTGACATGGGTCAGTGTTTTGATTCCCCAGATCAGCTGATGTGCCCTTGAGTATGGCACTTAACCCCCTCCCTTTGCATTCAACTCCTAGTCTGTAGTGTGTGTGGTGTGTTCCTGCATCTTCATCTAGTGATGAGTTAAATGCAGAGGGTGTTGCATGTCCACATGTAAAATATACTGACGAGTAAAGATTCTTAATTCTTAACTTATGAAAAGTTACAGTAGTGACTGTGCAGTCAGATGATCCCTGTCTCCATATCTTTATTAGATATGTTTAACTTTGAGCTTATGTGATCTATTTTACATACTGTTATTTATTATATTCTATTAGATCATAAAATGCTGGAATGTCCAGAAAACAGATCTTTTTTTTTCACTTTTGTGACAGTGCTTCTTCCAGAAAATCCAAAAGCACAAGCACCTTTGACTTGTACTTAAGTAAAGTTCATTCCACCTCTGGTTGTGTTTGTTGGTTGAATTTCTAAATGATGCCATAGTTGTTGTTTCGGTGTGACTCTTGAGTTCATTCTTTGTTTTTCCTTCTTTTCTCTCTTCAGTCTGGTAGTGCAGCTTGCCAGAGACCTGCAGACTGACTTCTACCCCCACTTCCCCGACTTCTTCATCCTCATCACCTCTTTACTTGACACTAAGGACACAGAGGTCCTGGAGTGGGCTTTCACCTGCCTGTCTTACCTCTTCAAGTACCTATGGAGGCTCATGTTGAAGGACATGGTCAACATCTACAGGTAGGAAATTAAGACAGATTTAATTTCTGCCAATGTCTATTTTTTACTAATTAAACTTGAAATCAGAGGTGTTGTCATTTTACTGTTATTAATAGTCCTTTTCATCCCTCAGTTTGTACAGCACACTGTTAGCACACAAGAAGGAGCACATCAGGAAATTTGCCGCTGAAAGTTTTTCATTTTTGATGAGAAAAGTGAGTAGTGGTCCTGGGATCTCATTTGTCATTGGAGTCTCTGTGGTTGTGTCATGGTCAGTCAGATTATGGTGCTGGTTTCCCACAGGTTCCAGATCTTGATGCCTTGTTGAGTCATGTGTTCTCAGACCTGGAGACGTACCCTGACAAGGCAGAGGGGACAGGTCAGCTGCTGTTTGATATGTGCAAAGGAGTCCGAAACATGTTCCACTCCTGTACCGCAACAGTGAGTTTCTATTACAAACACTGGGCCTTATTACATGTACACTAAATTATGAAGCTTCTGCTGCAGATTTTTAATTAATATATGCGGTTTTACAAGTTATAATGGGGTGAGGTCAAGGGTGTCACAGATGGACAGCCCACTACTTTTTGTTTCATAACTTATGAACCAGACAAGTTTAAGACAAATATTACACATAATTGGAAAGGTCTAAATGCCATCTTGCATGGATCTTGCTCTGCAAAATTTAGTTTCAAATATTTTTAAATGAAAAATATCAAAAACTACTGCATCACAGATGGACAAAATAATTAACATCCATGTTTAGCAAGAATTACAAAGTTCTCAAAAGTGAAGTTCCTATGAAATTTTCATCCTAAAATGTATTCAGTGTATGCCTTAAACCCTCTATTTTACAACCTAATAATTGGTTAGAGGAAAAAAATATTTTATTCTACCCTAATAGTGAGAGTTTGGACAAATGGCAGCGTCACAGATGGACAAAGCCAAAAACGTCACGAATGGACAACAAAAGTAAATATCAAACATTTTCTATTTCAATTATCAATATCATATACATTTTTTTACAACATACAAATAATATTAACATTATATTGAAATGTATTTTGCATAGATATTTGCATTTATTAATTTTAAACACTGTGCATTTGGAATATAACATAAATAATATAATAGTCAAATATCAATGTATTTGGAATAAATTTAGTTTATTTATTAGTTATACAATGAATCCAGAATGACAGCAGAAAACTTTGTCACTTTCCAAACATTCACACTCATTAAACTCCTCAAAAATTTTTTTCACAAACTTCTTCTCATTTCACAATATGTATCCCTGAAAATATAAATAATTACCTACCCAAAAATATAAGTTAGGTGTAGATTACTGTAATTTAATTTTTTTTGACCAGATTTTAACCTTCCCTTGGCTTCACCCAATGAACAAAATGGACCAGGCTTATGAGTTACAGTATAAATATAAGTTTTTTTTAACGTAAACCTAGCTGTGTATTTGCAGATAAAATACCTTTCTTTTATCCAAGTGTTTCTTTTCCTCTCCACCTGCTCCCAGGCTCTTTCTGTAGCTTTGCGTAAGCTGGGCTCCACTACCAGTCCAGGGGTGTCTCTGCCCTGGGACACTGTCAGGGATGCTCTGGATCACATGGCTCAGGCTGCAGCCAGTCATGTCAACAAAGAACATTTCTTGGTTATGTGGGAGACCCTACAGGTATGGTTGGACACGATGGGTAATCATTTACTTTGTATTCTTTGCTTGTGTTGTTTGTTTGGTCTCTGTTAAACTCTCTCTTCTCCACACTTGTTGTGTCTTGTATCTGATGCTGTATAGGCCAGTATAGTTGAAGTTCTGGGTGTAGTGGAGGCAAAAGGAGAAGAAGCAGCCCAGGCAGCAGAGCAGCTGGAGAGGCTGTTGTTCATTCTTCATAGCCTCGTGTCTCATCGGAACGGAGCTAAGGTCACAAAGCCAGAAGCCGTCTGCCAGGTAAATAGAGGGTTTTATTAATTGGTACAGGAAGGTTAGACTTATGCAGCTGAACTCTTCCCCTCTTGTTCTCTTCCCTGCAGACAGTGTTACAGCTGATCCAGACCTCAGCTCTGCCAGCTTCCTGTTCCCGTCTGCTCCTCCAGATCATATCCTCTGTCCTCCTTGGTGAGAACATCACCCTGCCCAAAGCTCTCATCCAGGAGATTGTCCAAAAGGTTTGTATGTGATGAACAGAGTAAAGAAACAGATATGTGTTTGTCTGTAGCGGTTGTAAGTTGTATTCATAAATGTAAATGTGTCTTCAGCGCACTATACGTGAATACGATAAATATTTGGTAAAGGTAATGTTGATAGCTGCAAAAATGTATAACAAGGAAATGGGGGAAGATGAACGTGCCATCAAAGGATCAATGGATAACTACGATTGAGGACATATTTCTAATGGAAAAACTGATACACAGATTGAGACTACAAGAACCAGAAATGAACAAAAAGTGGAAAAAATGGACATTATATAAGCAAAATTATTGGTTAGACTGTGCTACCCAGACATGTTCATGTTGTTGTGTTTTCATTTTGTTGTTATTTTTTTTAAATTAATAAAATGTAAGTTACAAAGTGCCTTCAGCAGTGTTTGTTGTGGTGAATGTGAAGGTCTTACGTCTTCTTCTCTGTCTTCTTCCTCAGGTGTTTGGCAGTACAATGGGACAAGATCTGATCTTAGAGTTTACTAAGGAAATGTTCACCATGAAGGAGTTTGAACAGGTGAACGGCTACAATAATACTTTAGTAGTGAAATTGTTTAACCCTTTCCCCTCTTTTCGTTGGTTCTCTTTGTTTCTCTCTGTGACTCATCCCTCTCTCTCTCTCTCTCTCCCAGCTCTTCCTCCCCAGTCTGCTGCGTTTCACTGCTGGGTTATTCAGCTGTGGTGACCGTCTCTCTCTACTCTCTGGCCTGGAGGTGCTTGTTAGTCTGATCCTGGCCAAAGCACCACCTCCCACAGATGGCTCCATGGCCTTTGAAACCTACCCGTTACTCTTTACCGGACAGACCACAGGGTGAGATACTTCCATCTCTTAATCTATCTCTTCATCTTCAACCATTTTGATTTGGATGAGGCAACAATGCTTTCTTCTGTCTTTAGAGTTTTTAGAAACAAGGAGGCAGATCAGCCGAATGGTGAAATATCAGAGCAGCCGGCAGTACCAGAGCTGGTACTATCATTCGTCAAATTTCCTGAAGAGCAGAACCAGCCTATCACTGATCTGTCGCTTCCCTGGGCAGCTCTCATCCTGCTGCCACACCTCAGGTAACACACATATTTGTACCAATGCACTCTTAACAGCTACAGTCAAGGAAAAAATTATTAGACCACCCCTTGTTTTCTTCAATTTCTCATTCATTTTAATGCCTGGTACAAGTAAAGGTACATTTGTTTGGACAAATATAATGATAACAACAAAAGTAGCTCATCAGAGTTTAATTTCAGAGCTGATTTCTATACATTTTCCATGTTTTCTTGATAATAACCAAAATCACTTCAGTTCTGACATCAATATCTATGGCATTGTACTGACAAAAACAGTGCTTTTAGGGATTCCATGTTTCCTTTTCTGTCTGTTTTAGTCACATAATACACACAGGAGTTGGTACTTGATTGCATAACCATTGTTTTTGATGACTTTTTTTCTAATGACTTTTTCAGTGACTCTATATCCTGTAACAAAGTTTACTTTTTGAGAGATGTTTGCTAACACATGGTCAGAAGATTGAATCTCATCATAGCTACTTCACTTCAATCTTCACACATTTTCTCTCTTTCAAAATGCTGTGAAATGAACTTTCCTGTGTTTGTTGCTTTTGCATTTTCAGACCTCTGGCTTCAACTTGTGTCATTCCACCTGTGACGGCTCTTCTAAACCGTCTGCTGTGTGAAATTGAGACAGATAAACTGGGGAAAGGTCTGAGTTTTATTTCTGCCTTTTTAAAGTTGGGCTTTTCTCCTTTAAATTATTTCCTCTAACACAACTGCTAAAAATGTCCATGAATTGCTAATGCACTAAAAAAATTTTAACTTTCTTAGCTCTCCTCTGAATATCCGTTCATTTTTTCATTTCCGTAACTCATCACAGATATAATAAACTGTGTGTGACATGTATCTTATTTTTCTCTCTTGTTATCTCAGCTGCTCTGTATGTGGTGAGACAGGCCCTCAGCTGCCTCCTCACTCTGGACAGCTCTGCTCATGTCTTGTCACTCGTCGCTGTAGACAAAGTGACTTCACTTCTACGGTATAACATCTCCTATTTTTTTATTGGAATAGTTGAATCTTCGGTAAAAATGTGTGAATTGATTTAACCTTGGGCGACCGTTGTGTGTGTGTGTGTGTGTATTATTCTTCCAGGAAGTTTCCCTCAGACCTGTCAGCCCTGCTTCTTGGAGATCTCTATTATACCCGCCTAGCACTGAATGGCGTTTCTGAGCATTTATCCCATAGTGCACTGCTGGAGGTCTTCCACATTCTGCACATCAACCTCTCCTCCAACATCTCCATGGTAAATCTCTCCTGAATTAATCTGCTCCTTTGACTAATTAACAGTATGACTGAATGATTCATGTGTGATACAAATGAGTGAGTTCATTATTTTTTATGAGATTGACTGTTTCTGCTACAGATTCGCCTGCTGACTCTCAGGATCCTCTCGCACTTTGAGGCTGAACTCCCTACACACACTGAGGTACAGATTCTACATTTTATTGAAATTCATCAAATGTTTTAATGATAAACTGGGGTCTTAAAAAGTCTGAAATTTACAAATCTACATTTTATACCTTGAAAAAGTCTTTTAAAGGTATTAAATTTGATATGGTAGGTCTTACGTTCTGTTGTCACAAACTTGTTTGCTGCGTTGTGTTTAAATGTGTCTGTAAATGTCCGAGCTGCAAAGAAAGTAATGTTATTCCAACCCGACAATTCATATTGAAATTAGGAACCAATTATTGCAATTTGCAGCCTCTGGTGAGGAATGACTTGGAATAGTGGGAATCAAGATGATGGAGTAAATAAATACAGTTCCCCAAATTCTAGGAGTCACAATTTTTTGCCAGTATGGCTGTAAAATAGGCATTAAATTCTGTTCTAAGTAGTCTTAAAACATCTTAAACTTAACTTGTAGAAACCTGTAGGAACCCTGTGTGTGAATGTTTCTGTTGTCCAGGGTGAGGAGAATGTGGAGGTGCAGCCGGTGTTTGCAGTTTGTCTTCAGGCGGAGCTGGTTCCGGCTTCAGTGCAGGACTACAGGGAAAAACTGCTTCACCTCCGAAAGCTGCGACATGACCTGGTACAACGCAGTCTGCCACAGGGGTCAGACACCACCTTCCAGCAGGTACAGAGAAGAGGACACTCTGAACTTTGAGTTTTGCTGTCTACCGTTTAGGAAAAAAGTATTGATATTTTCCTCTTTTCTCGTGGCAGAGATCTCCAGCCTATTTGAAATGCAATGTTGACCAATAGAACAATATAATGCTAATATAAGCAACCTAATTGAGCAAATTGCATCACCATATTATAATCTCCAGGTCAATAGTTATTTCCAAGAAAGATCTGTGGCAGGTTGCTTCAGCCCATTTAAGATGCCGCATTTTGTGCATGCAGTGTTTTGCAGTATTACAGCAGATTACATAAAAGTATTGATAAAACAGGACAAGCATTGTCACCATATTCCAAAACATGTCCTGATTCCATTTCTTTTCCATAGGTGCCTCTGCGTTACCTCATCGCCATGCTGTTCGTCAATTTCAGGCCCCTATGGGATGCAGTCATTGAGCTACTTGTGTGAGTACAAAGGATCTAATGGACTCGTAGCCAAACTGCTTATTTTTACCCCGACCCCCAAAGGGGAGGCAAGGACTATTGTGTTTAGTTCAGCTTGTTTGTTAACACTCTAGCAGCAAAACTATTGGTTGAATTCATATCAAATTGGGTTTATAGATTGCCAGTGACCGAGAATAGATCTGATTACGTTTTGGGAAAAATACTGTAGGTCAAAGTTCAACTGTTTTTAGGAATTTTTAAAATCTTTTTTTCCCATTTACTTATGATGGGCAAAATTTCAAATGTCTGTAGCAGCAAAACTGTTGTTTGAATTCATACCAGATTAGGTTTATAGATTGCCAGTGACCCAGAATAGACGTGGTTACATTTGGGAAAAGTAGGTGAAAGTTCAAATTTTTTATGAATTCTTTAAATCCTTTTTCTTCTCTCATTTACTTATAATGGGCAAAATTTCAAATGTCTATAAAAACATCAATTTTATTTCAGTTTACTTCAAACTTGGTACATATATAGAAGCAATTGATATGCTGACATCAGCACATGCATAGACATGATGACATCAGCTGGATTGATGCCAAAATAAGCTACAATACATGTGAAGGGCGGGGTTTATTGTGCCTGGCATCACTTGTTTTTAGCATTTTCAGTCAGCCACTGTTTTGTTCATGTTCAGGTGTTCACTAAGTACACATTTAGTCTCTTTGATGTAAATTATTCTCTTTACACTTCATAGGAGTCATGCTAAAGGGATGGACAACAAGGACTTCTGGAGGGTCTACCATGAACAACTGGAGATGGTGGCTACAATTGCTGGTGAGGATACAGAACTCCTGCAGGATTATACTATATGAACAGTCCAAATCTCTATATTCCTTAAATCTATAATTAAATATGTGTAAAAACACATCTTTGTCTTTGCACATCACAGAAAAAGAGCTGCAGGAGATTGATGAAGATGATGATAATGGTGAAAAGGATGAGTCAAATCTTCAGGGTGAACCCGGCTGCGATGTCATTGAAAGTGGCGATGTGGGTGTGCTCTTCCTACAGCAGCTGAAGTTGACCTTTGACTCCAACGACAGGACAGACTTTCCTAATTTCCGCAGCCTGCTGTGGCGCGCCATGTCACAGTTTCCCGACAGGGTGGAACCACGCAGCCGTGAACTGAGCCCTCTACTGCTTAGGTTTATCAGGTCCGTGGGCAGAGGAAGAATGATTCCTGGTTGATCATATTGAGTGTAACTACCACATCTAGACATGTCATTGTTGTTATTGTTACTGGCAGGGAGGAGTTTTACCCCACAGACCTGTTAGTGGCACCCACTCAAGACCTGAGGAAAAGGAATGATGTTGCCCTAGAGGAGTCTGAGATGGCGGTGGAGGAAGAGGAGGAGCAGGAGGTGGAGGAGGAAAGCAGACAGCAGAAGAAGGGGCCTCCAAGGAGAGCTGCAGCCAAGTAAGATAGTACTCATCTGGCACATTCATCCTCACAGTATTGATCGAGACGCTTGAATGCTTGGCTTTTTGAGGGTAATTAGCAAAGTAAAGTGACTGGGAGCATAGATTTACAAGCCAGGAAACTGTTTAAGCCATTTTTGTAAGTGTTCATGGGGTTTGTCTGATCTCTACAGGCAGCTGATTACCCATTTGAAGGTGTTTGCCAAGTTCACCAACCCTTGTTCCCTCTACATGGAGAGCAGCCTCAGTGAGCTCTACAATCAGGTAAACATGACCTGAGTTTAACCCAGACAATGACTTGAATCACTGTAAATGTACTGTGTAATCAAAGTCTAATTGTGGGAGCATGTAATTGTGTAAATGTAAAAAAACTAAATACAACCTCTCATGTTTGGTGATGTTTTTCATTCGGTGACACTGAGCAGAGAGCGGTACTGTGTAAAATATGCAAAGTGAAAATCACAATATGCTTTTACATTGTTTCCAGTTGTTTTAGGTTTGTCAAACCTGTGCATTTTCCTTAATAACTAATTAAGTTGACTCAAGTTGAAACCACAATCGTACTCGCAATATTGCCCAGAATAATTATAATATGGCTTTATTGCCAAAATGTGCATTAGAGGTAGACCGATATATCTGCCGGCCAATATACTGATTTTTTTCAATATTGGCCATTGGCCTTATTTTTTTTTTTTTTGAAAGCCGATATTTGATCAGTAGTAAAAATGTTATAAGATATTTGATCAGGCACCTGTGTGGGCAGCACTTGAAGTTCAGTAAGTGTTAAAAGAGTACTATGTGTACGTGTATTAATAATCTCATTTGGGGGCGGCCATGGCTCAGGTGGTAGAGCGGGTCGTCCAATAACTGAAGGGTTGGTGGTTCAAATCCCACTCTGTCCATGTGCTGTTGTGTCCTTGGGCAAGACACTTCACCCTCCTTGCCTCCAGTGCCACTCACACTGGTGTATGAATGCGTATGAATGTTTGGTGGTGGTCAGAATTGGCAGTGGTAGGCGCGAATTGGCAGCCACGCTTCTGTCAGTCTGCCCCAGGGCAACTGTGGTTACAGATGTAGTTTACCACCATCAGAGGGAGAATGTGAGAGCGAATGAATAATGGATCAATAATGTAAAGCGCTTTGGGTGTCTAGAAAAGCGCTATATAAAATCCAATCCATTATTATTATTATTATTATTATTATTATTATTATTATTATTATTATTATTATTATTATTATTATTATTATTATTTATATTGCTGCTTAAAAATCTTAATTATCTGAGTGTTTCAATTGTATTTTATGGTCAATGTGCTTTAAAAAAAAATAGGCCTCAAAAATTGGCTGTAGATATCGGCCATCGGCTACCCAAATTTTAAAAAATCGGCATCGGCCTTAGAAAAACCCATATCGGTCAACTTCTATCGTGCAGACCTAATCTAGACCGTGCAGTATTAAACATGACATTTCAGTGTGTACATATGTGTGAATGACTTTCCTTTTTGCCGTTCCAGTTGCTCTGCCATCAGGACCATCAGATTCAGCGGGTGGCACTGGAGTGTGTTCTCACATACAAAGACCCCAACATCGTGCCATACAAGTAAGAAGGCTAATAATATTTCTCCCATTCTCTCTGTCCTCCTCAATGGGGTCATTGTGAGGATCTTCGATAGGAATCAGAGCCGTCATCCTCCTCCCTCTACAGTTACAGGATGTTTTATGATCCTTAGGAATGCTGTTCTCCTATTCAGTGCTGATTCTCTCTCATTTTATGCCCTCTACTGTCCACTGCTAAGCTATCTGTTTACCACAACCTGCAGAAAGACGTGTAGTTTCAGACAGGGTTGTGTTTCGGACACTTGTGAGGCTCTTTGTTCTGGATCAGGCTTGTCCCACTGACCTAGTTTCAGGACACTGACAGATAAAAATATAATAGGTATACATGTATTCAGTCTGTACTCCTGTTGGCTTGTAATTATGTTAAACATTTTCGGAACCACAATGTTGGCATATGTGAACTCCCATAACACAGAGTTCCTTCATATGGATGCTGATCTACTGTACTGTACCAATGATTTGATCTATTGTGTCTGTTTAGGGAAAATCTGGAGAGGCTTCTGGATGACAAACACTTCAAAGAGGAGATTGTTCATTTTAATATCTCTGAGGAGACGGGGGTCGTTGAAGCGTCACACAGAGCCAGACTCATCCCACTGCTCATGAGGTGTGTGTATATATATATATTTTTTTTCTGTCAAATAGAAGTTGTTTGGAATCACCTTTTTGCAATTGCTCTTTACTAAATCATCTGATCTCCTCCATGTTTGGTATTTAGGTGCAACTTAGGAAGTTCTTGGGCAAGTTCTTTGGGTGTCGACCCTGACCTTAACCCATAAAGACCCAGTGCGACTTTTGTGGCAGTTCGCTAATTAATTTTTCTCTGTATTATCATCTTTATTTTGCATTTCTTCAGTAAAAATCTGATATTTTTCTACATCTAATTTACTGATCATGTAGATGTTCATAAAATCTCAGAGTAAATTCAAAGGTTGTTGTATCAGAAACAGAGAAAACTGAAGATAGTGACTTTTTTAGTAACATCTATCATTAACGGAACTTAAACCAAGTGTCTCTGTTCAATATCATTGATCCAACTCCATGGGTTTCACTGGTGAATCAATGTTGTAGAAGATGACGGTGTTTCCATGTTCACTACGGAGCCTCTGAGTGTCCAAATGGGTCATATCTGATGACCATAAAAAGATGACAAACTGTATTTTACATCAATTATTTACATGTATTGATAGAATTTGTGGATCAACCATCCTTAAACATTTTAGATCAGTAGATGGTTTTGGACGAGGGTGGACGTTTGGGTCTTTATGGTTTAATTTCAAGGTCAAATTGAAGTCAACGTGTCAAATTTCAATGGCAGTGTTGACCTACATTTTTCAGGTCTTTTGGGGTCAGCACGTAGTCATGGGGACAGATTAGAGAAGCTGCACAGATGAGGTGAGGGGATAGTGATAGTGGTAGGGAAGCAGTAAGCAACAGGGGGATAGGTGCAGGGCAGCCCTCAGTGTCAAAATGGGCTGAGGGGTCATTACAGCATTCAGTGTTGGTCTTATTTATACCTGTGTGTGCTTTCCAAGAGCTTACGTTGAATAAGTTCTCAAATTCAGTGTATTGTTCAAATTGCATCAAAATGGCCCAGCTACAGGGCTTCTTTTCTTCCATTACTGACTGAAAGGAGTTCTCAAAAAACACCACATCTACACTCTTATGTACACTCTTTGTTACTGTAAAACCACTTAAAACCTTTTGGTTAATGGCAACGTTAGTGCAGAATGGCAGATCCACATGGCCACCATTTTGGAATGAAAACTGTTGTCAAAAAAGCACCATTTTTTTTTTTTTACTCTTTATCTACAAAGTTGATAGATTAAGTTTAATCTGTTGAATACAGATAATGTTTTACAAACAGACCCTTCATACACTTTCTGTCCTATCTGTCATCCATCTCCACTCTGTTACATATTAGCTGATATTGTTCATAACAGACAGTTTATAAGATCACTTTAATCTGATGGAAACTTGACTCTTTATGAGCCTTGGTTCTTTGCTGTCAAATGTTATTATTCTGCTCTAAGTCCATTGACCATTGAGTCCTCGAGTCCACACATAGCCCACTTTTTTGCAGCAATTGTCACATTCACACTCACTAACATCCACTGAATGTCAGTTCCTGTCATTTTGATCATTTTCTATATTTAAATTAAGGTAAAACATGTATGTTCTCAGTATCACTGGCTCTCTGTTTTGTCTGTATGTCACAGGATCCTGTTTGGTCGTCTGCGCAGTAAGGCCGGCAGTAAGTTCCAGGGAAAGGCCAGCGCTGCATCCCGCTCCTCCATTATTTTGCGCTTCCTTGCAGGATGCCAGGCTGAGGAACTAGGAATGTTCATTGACCTGTTGCTGGAACCTGTCTGCCATCACAGCCAAGGTAGAACGCATCTAGACTCTCTAAACAAAACTTCTTTTTTTTTTCTACTGACCACATACCATTTCATAAAAGAAGCCATAGGAAACAAATACACTAATTATTCAGGGATTTTGCTGATCACCTTAAAGCAGGGGCGTCCGATCCTGGTCCTCGAAGGCCGGTATCCTGCACGTTTTAGATGTTCCCTGTTCCAGCACACCTGGTGGTCATTATCAAGCTTCTGCAGAGCTTGATGACAGGCTTATCATTTGAATCAGGTGTGTTGGAAGAGGGATACATCTAAAACATGCAGGATACCGGCCCTTGAGGACCAGGATTGAACACCCCTGCCTTAAAGTAATGTAAAAATTAGCCCTTAAGGTTTCTCTTTTGCCATCCCTCTTTCCATCCTCAGGTTCCTGTCTGGCTGCAGTGGAGCGGGCAGTAGCTGAGACTGATGTGGGTGCTGTTCTGCCACTGGGCCGTCAGCACAGCCTTCTAAATATCATCAGTGTGGTGATGCACAAACTGGGCCACCTTATCCACACCTACCTGCCCAAGGTGCTGCAGATCCTGTTGTGTGTCACTGCCTCAGTGTCCACTGTCCTGGAAAACAGGGACCAGGTAAAGAGGATGAGGTTTTATTGTCCAGGTCCAAATTCCTTGCGTTAAAGTATAGATTTGTAGAATTACATAGAAATCCAAAGGAATGTTTGCAATGTTCTGTCCCTTCTGTCCTAACTTGTACTCAGCATGGGTTTCCCAGGAAAAGTGTCTCCAATGATTAATAGATAGTGGACTAAGCATTATTAAACTTGAACATAACACGTATAGTAAAATTGTTTTTATGCCAGACACAACTTTTTACGTCTCCATATTTTTGAAAATATATATATATTTAAATTTACTTTAAAATTCTCTGATTTCTCTGTTTCATCCCTTTTTAAAATTCTGTGATTTCTGTTTCGTCCCTTTTTAAAATTCTTTGATTTCTCTGTTTCTTTCCTTTTTGTCTGCAGCTGCGGGTTGGTTGTATCAGCCCTCTAAAGAACCTGAGGCGACTCGGGATTCTAAGGATTCTGGACTTCTTTGATGGTTTCGACTCTTACAGTTTCAGCCCTGATGAGGTGGATGCAGTTTTCCAGAGTGTGGTCTGGCCTCAGGTACATCTAACATAACAGTCATTGACGTACCTGTGGGTGTGGCATTTAGCGGTGAGGATCCTACCGTGGCTGTCACTTCAATGTGAGAGCGTGTTTTTGGTTTGTTCATTCTGGGCTACTGTAGAATCATGGTGAACCCTGGGAAAGAGGATCTGCTCCCTCTAGAAATAAGTGACTCACTCTAAAATTTTGATTCATAGTTATTAATGAAATCATTTATCTATTTGTGTCAATAGATTCCTAAAACATGTCACACATTGGTTCTTTAAATTTCGTATTTCTTTTTGTGTAGGTGTGTCGTCTGCCCACAGAGAGCCCCTACTCTCCCACCCCTCTGCTCAAACTCATCCATTTGTGGTGCAAAAATGCCAGGTGAGGGTCTGAGTTTCCCTTCCTCCATCTGACTCCTCATCCTCCTGCCAGTGGACAACATCAGACTGAGTTGAAGGCTGACTTCTTTGTCTCTGTCTTAGGTATTTTCCCCTGTTGGCCAAGCAGAGGACAAACGGCCCTGAGTTTGATGTACTCCTCAATGTTTTTGCCCTCCTCTCCGCCAAGAATGCTTCTCCAGTGACTATCACCATGGTGATGGACATAGCAGAGTCCCTGGCGACCACTGAAGACTTTGTCTCGTCAGACACTGAGACAGAACTGATTGTCAACAACTGTGTGTTCCCTCAGCCTGCAGAGAGTGCACTCATCACTGCAGGTCTGCACAGTTTACATGTATAATAAATATAAAGATTTAAAAAGAAAAAAAAAAGTGATTTAATCTAATTTCATGGATACCCTTCAAAGTGTATGTTGTTCCTTGTCTCTCAGATTCTTTAAGTCAGGGCTCCAGGCTGCTGCTGCCGCATATCTCCACCCTGCTGCAGTACCTCAGTGGAGTTGTACGGAACACAGACCGGCTCAAGAAGAAGAAGTTCAGAGCACAGGTGGCCAAAGAGCTCAACATCCTCTCCAAGTGAGTTTAATGCATCTGGACATGATTGTCTCTTTTTTTTATCCTCAGTGATTATTTTGCTTGGAGAGAAATGCAATTGTACATTTTTCAGTGTAATGGGCATGAGAGCACTGTTGAACTACACACACCTTAACTTTGAATTGTGCCCCTTTCTTTGTGCCAGGGTCAGTCGATTTGTAAGTGACAAAGACCAGAGCTCTGTGCTCATCAGTCTGCTGCTACCTTACCTCCAGAAAAGCAACAACCCCCCGGTATGACCTTGTTCTGCTGAAACAGCTTTGACCCAAAACTGACATGAAAATACTTGTATTTCATGAATGAAAACCTCCGAAGATTATGTTCAGTTGTGTTCATCATCTTTTGTGTGTTTATTTCAGGAGACAGAAATTGACATCCTTGCTACAGTACAGAATCTGTTGCGGCAGTGCACACAGCCCTCAGCATTCCTGCGGCCGCTAGGAAAGTTATTCTCTGTGATCCACAGCAAACTGCCCCGGCAAGCCCTCACGAATGTCTTCCAGGTATGATAACAAGAAATCGGTGACGTAATGAACACTCACCGATGATGACAGTTTTTAATCTGTCTCTGTTGCTCTGTTTTCAGACTCTGTCAGATCTGGAGCCATCACTCACATACATCACTGACATAGCTACCAAGGTAAGATCATTTATTACCCTGCCCCCCAAAGGGGAGGCAAGGGGTTTTATTTTTGGTTCGGTTTGTTTTTTGTTAACACTCTAGCTGCAAAACTATTGGTTGAAATCATACCAAATTGGTTTTGTATATTGTCAGTGACCCAGAATAGATCTCATTACATTTTGGGAAAAGTAGGTCAAAGTTTCAATTTTTTATGGACTTAAAAAAAAAAAAAATTGCCCATTTACTCATAGTGGGTGAAATTTCACATGTCTGTAGCAGCAAAACTATTGGTTGAATTCATATTAAATTTGGTTTACAGATTGCCAGTTACCCAGAATAGATGTCATTACATTTTGGGAAAAGTAGGTCAAATTTAACATTTTTAATGAATTTTTTTAAATCTTCCCATTTACTTATAATGGGCAAAATATGTGCGAGGGACGGGGTTTGTTGTGCCTGGCGCCACTTGTTACAGATATGTCCCTATTATTATTATTATTATTATTAATATTATTATTATTATTATTATTATTATTATTGATACAGTAGGAACAACATCCAAGAGGTTTTATTTTGTAATCAATAGTCTGTATTGTTCTGTGGTTATTCTCTCCAGCTGAATGCGTTTGACAGTCGACACCTGGATGAAATCTACTTTGATGTACGCTTGTCAGCTTTCCAAGGTGCTACTAGGCGTGTGAAAGACATGCAAACTCTGGACCTGGACTTCATCAGCACCGTCATACACAACTGCTTCCACACCTATGAGGTAAGAAAGAAGAAGGCGATTGCGATTTTTGATGAGACAATAGCCTTTTTTGTTGTAGACTTGTACTTACAGACTTGTTTGTTTCACTTTCCCCCCTCCCTTCCTTCTCTCATGGGTTCAGATCGGTGACATGTCCCTGGCAGACAACGCCACCTTATGTCTGTCTGCAGTGATTGCCCAGCTCGCAGCGGTCGGAGCTGGAGAACAGGTGTACAGGGACATCATACAACACACCATCCTGGATGCAGTGCACAAGGGATTACGCAGCAAAACGGAGGTAAATGCACAAGCACAAGTATATGACAAATCTTACATTTTATGACTAGTAAAACTGGTTATGTATGAAACCTCTGATCACCAGCATAAAGCCAGTTTAATTATGTGGTCTCATCACTCTTTTAGAATGTTCAGCATGAATACACAACCGTTCTCGCCTGCTTGGTGAAGACTTTTCCTTCCAAAAAAGAGTTCAGAGACTTGGTGCAGCTCACCGACTACAACGACCCTGAATCGGACTTCTTTGAGCACATGAAGCACATCCAGGTGAGACAGAATAATGTTCATGCATCGCTTTCAGTCCAGTTTTTATCTTCATTCTACCTCTTGCATATAAATGGTGAGTTTCCTCTCTGATTAGATCCATCGTCGAGGTCGCGCCCTACGGAAGTTGGCCAAGAGTCTGACTGAGGGCACCGTGGTCATGACGTCTCGTTCCCTCCAGAATTATATAATGCCTTATGCCATGACGGCCCTCCTTGACGAAAAAATGCTGAAGGTGACTCCTGCACAACCAGTCATTTACTGATTCAACCCTTATTTACACTTGGAAAATATACTGAGGTGAAGGTCTTGTTTTCAGTATAATTGAGTAAAATAAACATGACAAATAGACAATAAAAACAATGAAAGGCATTTCAGGAAAATACTCAGTCATTACTAATTGAAAGTAATTGAAATGCAAAGACTAATTTATTAGATAAAATGAAAAACGTTAACAAGGAAAATGTCATTAAAAGACCCAAAAAAATACCAACGAAGTGAGTACAAGATCATTCTGCAATTTGTTTGAGGTGGATGACAGCAGCACAGATTTTTAAAAAAATGATAATAATAAGAATAAATAATAATAATAGTAATAATAATAATAGTAATAATAAATTTTGTTTATAACGCACTTTTCATTCAGTGAATTTCAGAGTGCTACAATACAAAAGTACCCCCCCCCCCCCAAAAAAAAAAAAAAAAAAAATCAAAGCAAAACATAAACAACAAAAGACAGCAGTGGGATTGATATATGACAATAAAACCAATATGACCTTAAGTTAAATAAAAGCCATTGTCTATCAGATCTCACAGATAGGGAAGGCCAACCAATCTTTGCATACAGCTTGTGATGATATTGTATAACAAATGAACTCCAAACACTTGAAAATTGTGGCTGAGGAATGCATAGTGATTAAAAATAACTGTGTTAATAAGCATCTTTCTACAACACAGAGGAAGGTTTGATTTATTGTTATACATTATATTTTCACCTCATCTTTCCAAAGTCTTTTACTATATCAGTACTATTGTGGGTAAAGTTGATGAGATTTAGTCATGAAAATATGTAAAGTATCTGCACGGTTGCATCCTAACTTCACATTTCATCACAATCAGTATGAGAACATGACTTCAGCATCAGTGGAGGTGGTGGGTGCAGTGTGTCGCAGGCTCACCTGGTCCAAATACCTGTACTACCTCAAACACTTCATCCACATCCTGCAGACTGCACAAGCTGAGCAGAAACTGGCTGTTAGGTGGGGGTTGTCTTTTTTTATTCTTATCATTTTGCCTTGAAATACATTTAGTTTTGTACCTTAAAATATTTATTTAAACTGTTTTTTCCCCCCTTCTCCTTCCCTCTTACTTCCAGTTTGCTGGTCACAGTTCTTGAGGCGTACCACTTTGACCACCAGACCCTCAGTAAAGAAATGGAGGCTGCTGAAGCCAGAGAAGGTGAGTGACTAAACTGGTTTAATCTAATCTAAGATGCTTTCGTGTGTGTTTCTCCTATGTATATTTGATTAAACAATTCAACACATGGGCAACATGGAGTGGATAGCACTCATTCCTCACAGCAAGAAGGTCCTGGGTTCGATTCCAGCACCTCCTGCCATCCAAACACATGCACTGATAGGTTAAACAGTTTATCTAAATTTCCCATAGGTGTGAATGTGAGAGTGATTGTTTGTCTGTATGTCAGCCCTGCGATGAACCAGGGTGTACTCCGGCCAGAAGTAGCTGGGATAGGCTCAAGCGACCCCTGTGACCCCAGTGAGGATAAAGCAGGTTCAGAAAATGAATGAATGAACAATTCAACAAAACATCATGTAAAATCAACTCCACTGAAGCCTTTTGACACTATCTGCCTCTCTTTGTTTTTGACATATATTACATATTGAGGTGGTTATGACATTATATGAATATTAAAATCGCACATTTTTGACAAAAATGTGATAATGAGATGCATTATTTCATAACAAATCTGAATTTCTTCAGCTGTTATTGCTATTGTAGTTGTATGGTGCTCAAGATGTACTTTATAAAGTGTGACAGATTATTTCATAATGTATAGTGCATCCATAGGAATAAGTGTAAATATTTGATATATATTTTGATTGTGTATGTACTGTCATTATGCTAATTAAACTAAGAATAACTTGCTGGTAAAGACTAAACATTTCCACTTGTGGTTCAGTAATTTAAGTTCATTTGTTTTCCTGGAATTTGCATCTCTGCAAGGGGGGAAAGTGGCCGTGGATGCAGATGATGATGGGGAGGATGATGCAGCCGATGAATCTGATGCAAGTGACGATGAGGAAGCCATGGAGACCGACAGTAAGACTGCTCCGGCTGATGTTCCCATGGAAACAGACACCACTGATGGAGAAAAGGAAGCTGTCTCCAGTGAAGCAGCCACTACTGAAGTTAAGAAGCCGGTGGTGCCAAAACTCACCATGGTAACCAGCGGGCTGCCACAGAGCAAAGAGGAACTGGAATCTCTGATCAGTGCCATTCATCGGACGATTCACGACAGCGTGCTTCCCCGCCTTCACAAGTGTCTCACTGCAAAAGTAAACAAAACTCACTCTGATCTTCAACATGTCCTTATCTGCTCTGATAACTCTTTGCAGAAGTTTCATAGGAATGTCTGTATCTCCTATGTTCTGATTAGGTTCAGCGTGATGAGGAGCACAAGGCGGTGAAGTCCAAGGATGTGAAGGATGAGGAGGTGGTCCGAGTACCGATCGCCTTTGCCATGGTCAAGCTGATGCAAACTCTGCCTCCACACATTATGGAGGCTAACCTGCCTGGGTAGGCAACTTCATGGTCTATGTTTGAGATCTGCAAAATAAACTAGATTGCCTAAGTATCTGCACGCATATAAGGAATTTGGCATAGTTTCCTTTTTTACTCTATGTACGCAGAAACGGACAAAACAGCTCTTGTTTAAACAGGGTTTCTGCCGGTCATTAAAAAGCATTAAAAGTCATTAAATAGGTTTTGTGAAAATTAAGGCCTTAAATGGCATTAAAAACCATTAAATTCGATGTCCAGAGGCATTAAAAAATTAAATACACTTGATGAAAAAAATGCATTGTTATTCACAATTTATTTTGATTATATAAACATTTAATAATTTTGATCAGAAGTATATTGTGATGATTGACAGGTGGAACCCTTTAATTGACTATTGTTTATGGCCGTTACACGAAGTCACAACACCGGATTCTTGGAATGCAGTGTGTTGTGAACGTGCTCAGGCTGTGGTGAAAGAGCAGTGGGAAGCTTAGCAAATGTCAGAAAAATGGGAAAATGCAAGTTTCAGCAGAAGTGATTGGAGGAGGAACTATTCAGAAGCTGGTTATAGCCTGTGGATGGTAAACTGTCATAAACTATATATAAAACTGTATCCACAGTTGGACGTGGGCATTAAATTTGTTTAAAGTGGCATTAAAAAGGGCATTAAAAAGCATTAAATTAGATTTTCTGATACCTGCAGAAACCCTGTTAAAACACATGGAAAATGAATGAACAAATAGTTTGACTCATGATTAGGGCAGTAGTCTGTAGGTCAAAACTGTTCAAATGAATGTGCATACAGTGTCCTGTAGCACATGGCCACTCAACACCTGTGTGTATCATCCAGGATCCTGATTAAAGTGTGCATGCTGCTGAGGAATCGCTTCCAGGAGATCCGAGACGTGGCTCGTGGAACACTGATTAAGATTATAGAGACACTGGGTTTCAGGTACCTTCAGTACCTGCTCAAAGAGATGCAGAGTCTTCTCGTCAAGGGCTACCAGGTAGGAGCTGACACATGCAAACATAAAGACAGATACAAGCCTACAATATACCACATTTGTACTGTTTCGGTCATGGTGATAATGTTTGTCTCTCTGTTTCCGTTTGCCTCTCATCCAGGTCCACGTGCTGACATTTACAGTGTACCAGTTACTGTCTGCCCTCAGTCCAACCCTAAAGAGCGGTGACCTGGACCCATGCATGAACATGCTCATTGATGTAAGGACTTACTTTACCCTGCGTAACTCCAAGCATGACATAAATTACATTTACCCCATATGTTTGTCTTCCCTTTACTGTTGGTTAGATCTTCAACAATGAGTTGTTTGGGGCTGTAGCTGAGGAGAAGGAGGTGAAGGGCATCGTCTCCAAGCTGATGGAGGCAAGACACAGCAAGAGCATGGACTCCTATGAGCTGCTCGCCCAGTTCTGCAGTAAGGAGAGCATCACAAAGCTGATACTGCCACTCAAAGAGGTGAGGAAGGGGTTAGTGCAATACGCAGAAAGAGAAAATGTAGTGAATTGTACTTCGAACACTCAATATTGACAGACTGCCTTGCTGTTACTTTTCTGTAAAAAGATTCTAGAGACCTCATCCAGTCTGAAGGTGTGTAACCGGGTGGCTGCTGTGCTGCGACGGCTGGTCCTGGGTCTGCTAGCCAACACTGGCATGACTTCTCAGGATATCCTCCTCTTGAGCCACGGACTAGTGAGCGAGAGCCTGCCACTGCTCACCAAAAGAGACCGGTGCGTACCAAAACACACAAGCTATTAAAATACAGAAAATCACTTAAAGACTTATTCTCATCTGACATTCATGGATATTGTTTTCATTTTTGCAGAGAAAAAGCATCAGTTCAACCACCCCCAGACCCTAGATTGCCCCCTCCCAGCTGCCTACTGCTTCCACCAACACCAAAGAGAGGTGGTCAGAAAGCTCCAGTCAGCAGCAGAACCAATATGCACATCCTGGTGGATGCTGGGCTAAAGGTATCCACACATCTGTGGTCATTACACATCTACAAAGCAGGTGGAGGAAGTACTCAGATCTTTTACAGAAAAATTAAATTGCAAATTTTACAAATAAAGATACAAGGAAAAAGTAACCTGTAAGGTTAGCTACTAAAAACAAAACAAACAATAAAAACTAGTAGCATTAAAATCATACTAAACCTACCAAAACTAAAGGTGCACAATAGATTGTAAAAATGGATGCATTAATGTGATCATCTGAGTGTTACGGCTGCTAATAGTGGTAATTACAGTCATTTTAATTACTGTATATACTATTGGCTTACCTAATCTATAGTAATACAGTCTTTATTACTTGTGTGTTTTTATTATTAATCTGAAATGTAATTGTTGACTGAAGGTATTTTTAATAACTATAGTGTATCATAAACAGACAAATATTTTTGCCTTAAAAATGTAGTGGAGAAGAAGAAGTAATGGACCTGAAAATAGAAACACTGAAGTAAAGCACAGAAAAATAGACTTGATTAATATATTTAGTTGCATTCTACGACTGCCCCAAACATTTAATGTGACTTTAAACCTGCAGAGCTTGAAAGTATTTTATCATTACTGGGAAAAATTAGCATCGTTACCTTTAATTATTCAAATAATCTGAGAGGAAACAGTATGTTGGCCTCTACTCCCTGCCTGTAGAAAATTTACAATATGACTCTAGTATTTTTTTTATAATCACAGATGTTTTCACACAGGAAGTTGAATGACAGCCATAATTACTGACCGCTGTTCACGTTCCATCAGATGTGACCTGGATGTGACTGTACTGCTCTAATCCATACAAAGTATACAAAAGCATGACAAACTGGTTTCATGTTACCATGATAGCATAGAATTTCACCAGGTCTTTTATTTTTATATTTAGTCTTTTTATTTGAACAAAGAGGAGAAAATAAAGTTTTTTCCCCTCATTTTGGTTCCTGCAGTATTTAGTGTCTTATTGGCATCAATTTGTTGGAAACTGTTCAGTGCTGTTTACCTCAGTTATTCAGAGAATGCTTGTTTGTACACTTACTAGAAGTGAATGTTTGTGAATACACATCTTTCTACTCTTCAGCTGCTTCACATGAGTATGAAGAAAGCCAAAGTGACATCATCCGAGGCCTCAGCTCTGGAGATGCTGGATCCTTTTGTTCTGCTGCTACTTGACTGCCTAAACTCCATGCATGTCAAGGTTGGTAACGTTCAGTGGTTAAAAATATGATATTTCAAGTTAATAAAAAGCATCCCATATCTCATCCTGTCCCTTTTTCCTCCTCTGTCCAGGTGATAACCGAGGCTCTGGTGGCATTCACGTGGCTGTTGAAGTTCCCTCTGCCTGCGGTGGAGCAGAACGCCAGCCAGCTGACAAAGCAGCTCTTTATCCTGCTGAAGGATTACTCCAAGGCTGGGGCGGCCCGTGGGGAGAACTACCACCTGGTCCAGAACTGCTTCAAGGTAGTAGCTCCACAAAGAATAAATGCATGCATCTATACATGAACAGGTGGAACCCTTGTAGTTTATTGGAGGGTTATTATAGTTAAAGAAAACTCCAACTAAAACTAAAACTAACAGTGAAAAAATGAATATGAACATGAAATAAAGACTACAAAGAAATAAAAAAAATAAAATTGCAAATTGCAGGTGGTTTTGTGAATCATATGAAGTTTCTTCATCTTCTTTATTTAAATCAAAGTTTTCCTCATAATAACGGAAAAATTAGCACAAAAAACAAAATCTAAAACTAGACACATTTATCATGCTGCTTTTGAGCAAAATTTTTTTCAGATTTGTTGCTTTTTACAGCTTATTAGAAATCCTAACAGCAGTGTTCTTTGTTAAGCATGTCCCCTATTTGCCTCTCAGGCCATAACCATACTGGTGAAAAATGTCAAAACCAACATAATCTCAGAGACACAACTGCAAGTGCTGCTGGGATACGCTGAGGAAGACATCTACGACCAGTCTCGCCAGGCCACAGCCTTCGGCCTGCTGAAGGTACACAGTTAAAAGGTCATCAGTGTTATTTTAGTGTGTAGGGTGAACGTGACCATCACCCGTGTGTGTCTTCACCAGGCCATTCTGTCAAGGAAACTCATCGTTCCTGAGATGGAAGAAGTGATGAAAAAAGTGGCTAAACTGTCGGTCACTGGCAGCAATGCTATGATCAGAGTCCACTGTCGACAGGTACTTAAACACACACAAAAACAAAACACTTGGAACACTAAAACTAACCTGAATAGAGTGTGTGTGTAGCCCTGGGGTAATCAGTGTTTTGTGGTTTCAGATCTATCTGAAGTACCTGCTGGACTACCCTCTGGGGAGGAAGCTGAGACCTCACCTGGACTTTGTGGTGGCTCAGCTAACCTACGAGCACGACACAGGCAGGGAGTCTGTGCTGGAAATGCTGGCCTACATCTTCCAGATGTTCCCTCAGGTTTGTGAATAGCTGATACCTGGTATTTTTTATCCATACTGTGTCATGGTCCAAATAAAAGCCACCGCAAGGAAGACAGAAAACTAGACTGCATTTAATTTCCCCATTCAGAAAATCCTGCAGCAGAACTGTGGCCTGTTCTTTGCCCCGTTGGCTCTGGTGGTGGTCAATGATGACTCGGCACGCTGCAAGAAAATGGCCGCCATGGCCATCAAAGCCCTGTTGGCCCAACTTGACCTGAACCACCAGAATACCATGTTCTCCCTCGTAGACACCTGGTTGAATTCAGAGAAGGTACATGCACTCCCACACATTTACAACCTCTAGGGAAACAATGACATGGTTCTTCAAAACTGTTAGTTTCTTCATTCTGATGAACTCAACTGTCTGACCCTCTCAGACAAGCCTGCGGCGTCTCGGGGCTCAGATTTGTGGTCTGTTTGTGGAGGTAGAGGAAGAGAAATTCCACCGTCGCCTTGGCAACCTGCTGCCTCTCCTGGAGAAGGGAATAAACCCTGACAACTATGAAGATGTAAGACAACACACACACACACACCATCTTTTGTTGATATTCACAAAATTTTTGAGTATAAACTACTATAACTATAAAGAGCAGAAACCTCCACTGTTTTTCCACAGGCCTCTAATTCAATCAGATGCCTTATCATGCAATGACAGAAAAGGCCAGTTAGATTTAAAAAATGTCCAGAGTCTGCCCCTTTTTTTTGTTTTCCAAAATGTCATAGGTTTGCCAATCCCTACCCTTCCAGTTAGTTTAATGAAGATCCAACTGACAGTTTTTGTACAGTCCTACTGACAGACAAACAACTATAGATGAAGGTCTTGTGGTCTGGCTGACTGACAATCAGCTGATATATCCATGTAACACAAGATCACACAAAGAGACACGTGGTTTAAAAAGATTGATTCAAGGAGACTTTCTGTCATTCTCCATAAGAACATGAGTTTAGGGAATTGGTTTCTCAGGTCCCAGTAGAAAAAAGCAATAAGTGAAAATAAACACAGTTTACCACTGAACAATTCAATATGCAGTAAAATATATCATAAAAGCACACTAATACACACCACTATAAACAATGCTCAAATTTAAAAAAAAAAAAAAAAAAAAGTGATTAAGAATTGATGTATCACCTCATGTTCAGCAATCACCACTAACCAAATCACTAAATCTACAGAACAGGCAGCTTTTAGTGTTGTTGTTTTTGCAGGGTTGTAATGGGCATGTGTTAATATCTAACTAGAAATATACAGGAAATATGTGCACAGTATTGAAATACACACCAAAAAAAAATCTGAACTAAACTACATCTGTGGGTAAAGTCAGTATTTATTTAGTTTGACCTCCATTTGGATTCAGTAAATCTTCAACTCTCTTGGGTCGACTGTCTGGATGTGTTCTTAAATAATCTTGTGATATATTAAACACGTTCACAATGTCCCAGAGGCTTCCATGGTCCTTTTTTTCTTGTCCAAATGATCCCATATAGTTCCTACAATATTCATATTTTTGTCTGACATCATGACCACACATATGCTTATTCTCAATTTTAGTAGTAATATATCGTCACTTTCCCCAAATAATTAGTTATGCCATTTTTTTCAGGAAACAGAAAAAAACTTAGCCAGAAATTGAGTATTTGATGATTTAGGCAAAACATATTTTTTGTAAAAAAAAAAAAAAAAGACTTAGGCTATTATTTTAAGAAGGTGATGATATGTAGAACTGGAAATATGTAACTAAGATTTAAAAAAAAAAAAAAAAAAAGCATTTTGTTTGTGTTTGATTCAATACTGTTCACATATTTCCTGCATATTTCTTGTTAGAGATAAAGACACACACCCAGTACAATCCTGAAAAAATGACAAAGCTAAAGACTGCGTAAGACTTTTGCACAGTATTGTACATTATGTAGACCCCACACAAAGAATACATATGTAACCATGAAACAAATAGAATATAGTAACTCATACAAGTGACTGTATTGCATCTCTGGCAGATTATTATTGGATGCATCATCAGAGGACCACAGGCCTGATGTCAGGGTCAGAGACACCTTCAAAACTGATCAGATGAGCTGCTTGTGTCACATTTGAACTTTGCCTTTTTCAGATTGAGGAGGAACAGGAGGAGAAAGGAGCAGACAGACTGTTGTTCAGTTATCTGACACTCATCAGCAAACTGACCAAACACTGTGGCCTGTTGGAGCTCGGGAAGCCTGAGGATACACTGAATCGCATTTGGGGTAAAGAACAAACTTAATTTTTTTTTTTCTTTATATAAGGGTCCTTCCATGAAACTGGGTTTATTTTGGTACATAGCACTTTGCCAGCTTTTTCAGACCCAATAATAAAAGAGAAATGTAGGCATATTTACCCCCAGGATGTACCTAATGATGACCTCGGATAAATTCAAAAAATTTATACTCTTGCTCTGAGCCATCCCAAAATTAATGAATTTTTAATCAAATATTGAGGCCAAAAATAGGACCCAAATTGGGACAGGAAAAGCTGCCTAGGCATCAGTGCATTAGATCTGAAAACATAGCTATAAATGGTCTTATATTGGCTAAGAGTCTGGTTTTGACCAACTCTGTATGTAAAGTGTCATGAGATAACTTTTGTTATGATTTGGCGCTATATAAATAAAATTTGATTTAATTTGATTTATATACCGCTATAAATAAAGACACTGTGTTAAATGTGACAATCCTAGTGGTTTTTCTAATACAGACGTGGGTTTTTCTTGAATCTCAGTCTCATTCCAGGTTTCGTGTGTAACCCATCGTGTCCACTCACGTTACATGCAGAACCTGCCCATTTCAACACATATAAATCACAATCGATTTTGCAGCAGCGGCCATTTTTGTGAAACACTCTGCCTTGCATAATTTGTTCAATTCCCAAAATGTACCTATGAGAGAATAAAAAGATATTCAAATAAATAGTAGTGCAGATTTTTCGCGCCCTTTTTACCGTGTTACATGCAGATTTTTGTATGAGCACTTTAAATAAAAATGTGTTTTATCTGAAAAATAGTTTATTTTATCTCGGTAAATATTTATTTTTCAAAAAGACCCAAAGTGCTTCCAAACTTCATAAAATTAGTCTACATCTGGTTAGAATTTTTAGCCCCTCTGTCCTGTTTTTAGGGACCAGTTTCATTGAAGCACCCATAAGCGTCTTCATTCTGTGCACTCTGACGGGTATTTTTACACTTGCAGGGCATGTGGAAGCCCACCTGCGGTACCCTCACTGCTGGGTGTGGCTGACTGCCTCGCAGCTCTTTGGCCAGCTGTTTGCAGCCCACCAGGCAGAACAGCTGGTCATGGTTTGGAGAGGAGAGGTAGATAAAGTAACTCAGCTGCCATCCTTGGCATTCATCACCAACAGCCTGGACAAGAAGGTAAACACCAAGGACCACCAGTATTCTCATTAAATTTGCTGGTACAGTGACCTAATTTTCACATATCCTCATTCCTTCTGTCGACTAGATGAGGGAGTTGGCGTTGTCTTTCTGCCATCAGCTGCAGTCTAAGTTCCTGGACACAGCATCAGGAGAGCAGGTGCACAAACTCTTACTGCATCTCAAACACATTTCGCGTAAAACTATGTTCGCATCATTCAGTCGATTTCAGAGCTGTGTTTCCGTCCTCCTCAGGTGATCAAGAACTTGCTCTTCGTCGGCAAAGTGATCTACCTCATTTCCCCCGAGTGTGACGACACTACAGCTGACGAAGGGGTGAAGGAGGAGGAGAAAGAGCACGAGCAGCAAGAGGATGAAAATGGCAATGAAGAGCAGGAGAAAGAAAAGGAAGAGGAAGAAGAGGATGAAGATGACAAGGATGATCGGCCCCCTTCTCTTCTTTGGTTGATGAAGAAGTTGTCTCTGATGGCCAAGAGAGAAGCAGCACACACTCCCAAAGTCCCTCTGAAGGTAAAAAAAAAGACAAACTAGTCCAGTACATCTGCAGGTTTTCTACTCCCTCACTGCAGTATGGTGTGATCATCTTGTGTCACTGGATGGATTTTCCTTCTGCTTTCTCTCACCAGAGAACGTGTGTGTTTAAATTTCTCGGAGCGATAGCCATGGATCTGGGGAAGGAGCGCCTCGGCCCGTATCTGACCACTATCATCACTCCTCTGTACAGGGAGCTGGACAGCACATACGCAGAACAAGGTATTGGTTTTACAACCTCAGCCCTGTAAATACTGATCTGACCGACACTTGTATCCCTCTATATAGATGTAAACTCTTACTGAGCTTGCTGTGATATTGTACCAACACAGGAAGACGGCTTAACCCATAAAAACCCAAACAGCCACCGAGGACCAAAACCATCTACTGATCTAAACCGTTTAATACCTGTTGATCCACTAATCCTATCAATACATGTAAATAATTAGTGTAAAATACAGTTATTCGTCTTTTCATGGTCATCAGATATGACCCATTTGGATGTTTAGAGGCTCCGTAGTAACCATGGAAACACTATCATCTTCTACAACATTGATTCACCAGTAAAACCCATGGAGTTTGATCAATGACAGTGGATGGACACACTTGGTTTATGTTAATATGTTGCTGAAAAGACTCTTTTTCTTCAGTTTTTTGTCTGATATAACCCTCAACTTTAATATGAGCTTTAATGAACATGATCTGTGAATTAAATGGAGGAAAATATCTGATTTTTACTGTAAAAACACAAAATACAGAGGATAATATTATAATAAATGATGAAAAAAAATCACTTAAGAAAAGTTAAATATAGAGAAAAAGCTGTTTTGGAACTGCCACATAAGTAGCATTGGGCCTTTATGGGTTAAGATTGTTTTCTTCCCCAATACAATTACTGACCCTTTGCCTCTCCTCCACCCAGATCCTACTCTGAAGAACCTAGCACAGGAGTTGATAGAGCTGATGAAGAAACAGGTGGGACTGGAGAGATTCTCCTTAGCGTTCTCTGCTGTCCAGAAGGAGTTTTCACAGAGACGAGCAGCACGCAAACGGCACAGAGCCATGCAGGTATGGACATCGAAATACAGATAATGCATGCAACAACTTTGGCCTGAGGCATGCAGGTGACATTTATAATTCTGTTGTGCAGGCGGTGGCGAACCCTGACATCGCTGCAAAGAGGAAGCTCAAGAAAAATAAGAACAAAATTGAAGCCAAAAAGAGGAAAATCGAGTTCCTTCGGCCTGGATATAAAGCTAAAAAGCACAGAAGCCACGCACTCAAAGACCTGGCCATGGTGCAGTGACAATGAGTGCAGAGACCAGAATCTGTCACTCATGGACACTTGGTCTGTTAAGCCACTCCTTTTGACTATGCAGGTATATGTGGTGGCCAAGTCCAGGCTCAGAAGCAACAGACTCCAACAACTCACACCTGATGTTACATAAGGATGCATGTAAAATCACACTGACCCCGCTGATGTTCCAGCCTGGAGCTTGTACAAACCAAACCAAGCAAAATGATAGATCTTTTGTGTATTACACAATTGACTTTCCTGTGTGGGAGAATTATATATATGAGACATTGTGACATGAAAACAATTTACACAGCAGGAATTCTCTGTATTACTAGGATATTCCTTCAGATTCATGATAGATGAGTTTTTTCTTGCTATAAACAGGTTGTAGAACTCCAAAGATTTATATCATGTACATTTTTTTGTAATTAAAAACATCCAGCGCTCTTACTGATTTTGCCTCGTGGTGTTATGATTTAGCACAATACTGATAAAAAAAAAAAGCAGATCAGCAATATATGGTTACACCGTTTTAAAATCAAAGAGACTTAACAGAATATGGTACAATCACCAATAGCATTCTTTACTGAGAATCATTTTCACTGTACAAGCAGATATAAATATGCAACCAAAAAACTTTGAGCATACAGTTAGTGTTCAGTAACTACATGACTAATATGCCAAAGCTGCATCACTGGAAAAAGGCCTTAAACACTAAATTACTCAAAATCAAAATGGGAAAAACACAAAAGTAAAGAAGGAAAAACAAATCTGTGGCATTGCGTCTGCTGGATTAAAGTACAAACACAACACAGGCTGCAGTAACACTTAGTTGGATGACATAAAGGAAATTTGAAGTAAAGTGTTCAATGTTGGCTCGTCCAGCATACCTTAACATTTGGCTAATGACTTGGCAATCAACCAGCTGCTGCTCCACAGTGAGGACTTGTTTTATTTCCTAGTTGTAACATCTAGTAAGAAATAGTCACAATTGTCTTTGTCTTCATAGAAAATTCCATGTTTCACCAACTATGGTGCTCATTGAACTCTGATCAACTTCTGACAACCTCTCCATCACTGAAGTCAACAGATGTAGCACCCATCAGACATCTGATTACACAGCCCCTTTATTCCCATTAACCCACAATAACTTACTGAGGTGTTATTACTATAAATGAATTCATAAAATCAGCAGTTTGATATGTCTAGTATTTGCTGGATAATTATCGATGACTTTCAACAGTAACTTGGTGTATTTCCAAAATCACAAATGCATCTTTACCCATCTGTTGCTGTAGCCCATTAGCTCCTTCAGTCACCTGTGCAACATATAGTGGTGGGGCTTAGTTTGTGTGTTTGTGTTGTCCCAGTCCAGACATTACTGCAGCCGTCAGTTCTAAGTCCCAGGCTTGAAAGGCGTTCGGCATCGGGAGGGTAAAGGCTTCAGTTGGATCAAAAGAGGGGAAAGAAGGACAGAGGAGGGAAGGAGTGCACTGGTCCAAGGGGAGTGGGAGGCTGCATCAGTCACAAGGCTTCATACATTAGGGTCAAAGGTCAGGTGTATATACAGAAGGGGCGGGGTCCTTTACTGCCGACTCTTTAGTGAATCCACCAACCTAAGAGGATAGAAAGCAAATATAATTCAGCCTTGGTAAACACAGATAACATGTTGTGCAATATGTACTTAATACAAACTAAGACGGTTCTGAAGGACAGTCAGTTTAATGATCCCTCACCCACCATTTATTTCTATTTGCTTGAAAATAGCTGAAGGAATAAAACTTCTTTAGGTTTTTTCCTGAGGATCTTATCTAAAACGTTCATGCCATTTCCAGATTATATTTTCCAAATATAAATTGAAATGTGTTTTTTTTTCTTGTACAAGAAATGTATAATATGAGCCTACCACTCCATGGCCTCATCCAGGCCTGTGCCTTTGGTAGCTGAGGTCTTAAAGATCTGCCACTTCCTGTCTTTGAGGGCGGGAAGACCCAGTGCATTTGCCACCTCAGTAGGTGTCATTGCCTGTTCCATGTCCTGTTTGTTTGCAAACACCACCAAGATGGCTTTCCTCAGCTCTTCTTCCTGGAAAAGTCACAAAAACACATTTGACATTTTATTTTCCAAACAGCCAGAGCTAAAATCAAGATAACATGACATTTACAAACCCTTATATTCAGCCATTAGTGAAATAGTTCCTGTGTCCCTGGAAATCAACTGCTACCATGATAATTTGAGCTTAAAATTAAACATCCAACTAGATCCAAACTCTAAGGTTACAACATGCCCACCCACCTCCAACATGGCCACCAGCTCCGACCTTGAGATGCCCATCCTGTCACGGTCACTGCTGTCAACGACATAGATGACTGCATCTGTATTTGAGTAATAACACCGCCAGTAGGGTCTGTGAGGGGGAAAAAAAGGAGGTAAAATGTATGGAAAGAGTAGGATTGATAATTATATTCATATTTAAATGAAATCATTCCTATTTTAAAATACACTCATCATACTGATAGTGTGACAAGCAGGTGAATGCTGGAGCTTTTCCCATATGCCTTCATTTCCACTAATGTACACTGTGGTATACAGCCACTGTTTGTGACTCACAACCTACCTGATACTTGTCTGGCCACCAAGATCCCACACCTGGAACCTCAGATTCTTAAATGTGACCGTCTCAACGTTGAAGCCAATTGCTGTAGTCGAAGAAATAAAGCGGTTCAGTAGAAGCAGAAAACATGAATCTGTCTGGACATTTGTTTTCTGCTGAGGGCTGAAGTTATTATACAGAGGGGAGGACAAACAGAGGCAGCTTTCTGTCATTAATTCAATTCTTATTCTAAGACTATGCAATGTCAAGGAGTCAGTAGGAGAACAAATATGCTGATTCTCATGTTTTACAAACTAAATGAAAATAAAAAATTGATCATGAATTTCTATAACAAACGACACATGCTTCACTTCATTACACATGATGACGTCACTGAGTAGTTATGTCTTGGTTTATGAATAATGTAAATACAATTGTAATTTTTACATAAGGTTAAGCCTATCAGTCACTTTCCTTTGAACATACTACACATATTAATTTTCACATGAGAATAAAATGTAAAACAATGCTATAAAGATTTTGAGATATTAAATATACATAAAATTTTAAAATAAAGTGTTGTAAACACAAAGTAATTTCCATTAGGCTAAGTCTTTTTTTCTATGTCTTTTTTGATATTAATGGTCTATTAGTGGATGTGGTATTCATTGCTTCCTCCTGGTGACACTGGTGAGTATTTCTCATTGAAAAAAGTCTGTAATTGCTTAAGGCCAGTGAAATCTTTCCTACTAAATATGCTTCTCTCATGTCAAAAATTAAAAAGAATGCAAACCAAAATGATTATCATCAAAACATGTTATCAAGACTGAAGAAACGTCCTTCTGCAGGTTTACTGGTTACTGTCAATTGGTCAGAAATATATTTATGGAAACAGAGCAAAGGAGGACATACTGGGAATTGTGGTGACCACCTCTCCAACCTGCAACCGGTACAAAATGGTTGTCTTTCCTGCACCATCCAAACCAAGAATTAAAATCCTCATCTCTCTGGTGCCAAAGAGCCCCGAGAAGAGACTGGAGAAAAAACCACCTGGAGAACAGACAAGGGGGAGGATAATGATGGAGCAGGAGAGCTTTTGGTTAGACAGTGAGCAAAAATGTGACATTTTAAGTCAACTTCATTTACAATAACAGTAATTTGTTTGCCGACATACATACATACATACATGTAGTGCCTGCCTCTCCTCTGTAAGCATAATACTTAAGCGTCCGTCTCATTCCTCATACACAACGACTATGACATTCACACAATGAATAATAACTTTAACTCAGAGGTGCAAGTCATTTACGTATGTGGTTAACTGGATAATGACCGATGATATTGAGTTAATATGTAACGGTATAAACAGAGAAATTAAAAAGTTACAAAGCATTTAAACAAAATGCACTGACTTTTTATGTAAAGATTAGACAAATAAATCCGTATATCATTGGCCTCATTCCGTATCACTGAAGTGGATGAGACAGCTAGCATTAACTGGTGCTAGCTAAGCTATAGTAAACACGTCATAATTTAATCAATATACGACCGAATATGGTCCTGTTTTTGTCAATTATGACCTTGATGTTTATAGTGAGATATTTTCCAATACGCAAGCTATCGTAAATGCCTCGGAGGGAAGGCGTTTAATAACTATTTACATCAAACGCACGACGCTATCCATGTAAATAACTCGTGTTACCTAGCAGGCATCACTGCGTTAAGCGGAAGAGGCCAACAAATAGCAGGGCAAACTGATTTAATAACTCAGACAAAGTACACTATATATGGATGATGTATAAATGCTGATATAACTATATACTGTACAATACTGTAATTTAAATACTCACCCATTTTTATAAGACTACGGCTCTTTAATCAGCAGTACAGGTGGAGAGGAGAGCCCTTCCGTGTGGTTGACGTGTCACTGAATGATGTCAGCAACGCTAGCTTCGATTTTGTTTCGCAACATTCAACAAATTCCGAGTCGAATTTCAAAATGTGAAAAAGATTAGTTCCACGTGTTTTAAATGTTCTCAACTGACCGGTTCAATATTAAAATGTATTATAATTCGTGTAATATAATTTTTAAGACACCGAAGAGGGCACACTGGTTTATGAAAACGTAAATATTTTCATGGAAAGTGCGGCTCGCGGAACAAGGTTTCATTCCGACGTCCTGCTACGAGGTACATTCGCAAGACCAAAACAGATGAGTGTTCCCAAGTGTTGGTGAACTGCTAATGGCGTTAAAGGGAATTTGACAACAAAGGGCGAAATCGTTCTGAATGTAACTCGCGTTGCACGAAGGAGTTGCCCTCTCTCAACAGCATCAAATTTATGATCGCCTCAGACAAGAAATGTTTTAAAGCTAGATGCGAACCCGACAAAGTAATGTTGTTCTGGTGCAATATGCAACCGTTGTGAACAGTTGAAAATAACTTCACAATGTGGGAATTGGTTTGAGCTTTAATTCTCCACGGATGGACCTGGTGTCTGTCGGCTGAGACATCATTTACAATCCGCGGAGAGACTGACGAGGCGGGACCGCTGACAGGATGATGGAGCGGTCGGACCGAGCCCCTCTGCTGGACTGGGAGGAGGTTCCGTCCGCGGAGAAGCCCGGCGGAGCGGCACCGGCGTCGGGGACCGGCAAGGACCGACTATCGAGCCCCTCAAACAGCCGCGCTTTATTAGGATGCTCTGCGCCAGGGTTTGGGTGGAGCAGCGGTCCGGGGGGTCCCACTTCTAGCAGGTCTGTCTCAAACACAGACGGCTGCAGCGCCCCGCCCGCGACCTCCAACACCCCGGCGGGCACGGATGAAGCGCTGCATTCAGACAAGGAGGAGCATCCCTCGGAATTAGGACCGAGGGAGGTGTCGCTGGAAGACAGGATGGTGAAATGGGAGGAAAAGGACCAAATCGTGTCTGTATTTGTTGTTACATTCAACACCAGAACAGGTGGGACATAAAATATGGATAGTAGCATGTCAGAAAGTATACATTAATATCATGTTTGTAGACGGAAAAGGAAACCTGGCTCAATACATCCAGCACTGACGCCCAAAATGAGGAGCGCATGTTTTTAACAGGTCTGCAGAACCTTTTCCTACAGGTGTGGCTTTTCCTGACCTCATTGTAAGTTTATATATAAAATTAAAAGCCATGACATCTCCTGATATTTAACCACACAAAAGTACTGTCGAAATTTCAGGATGAGTTATGCAGGGAAATCAGTCAGATGATGGCTCTTATAAGGTTGGCCTATACATTTTTAATGAAGGCCATGTTAAAGACAGGATAAGCTCCAGGGAAAAGAGGACCAGTCAGGTTATTTACCCTATCAATTTGAACATTAACAGGGTTTACTTCAGAATCACAAGAAGAAACTGGATTTAATTACAGGAGATTCCTTATAGGATGGAAGCAAGTCAAAATGACAAGTGAAAACAGACAAACCAACAATTCTTGCACCACATCAATCATATGCTTGTATATCTTGGTTGATAAGACAAAGAAACAAGCTTTTGTGTAAAATTGATTTTGTATAAATACATTTTCTAAAGCAAGCGTTGCTGATGTACTTTGTATTCCCAGATCCTTCTTGTGTTATTAAAGGGGGTTATTCTGGCTGTTAATGTAGAGAAGAGCTGTAATATCCTGGCATTCCCCACAGCAGAACATGAGCTACAAAAAGTTGATTATTCATTTGTGTTGTTAAGTTCCATGTCCATTTTCAGTATTAAGAGCAGCTTGAGACATCTGTGATCGAAGTAGTTTTCATTTCTGCTTTTGTGTAGAGAAATGGAGTCACATTTCTGTAGATGATAGTTTATTTGTACTTTCATGCATTAAAAATACTTGAAGTCAGTAACAGCTGTCAATGCGCCAGTAGAGTATCTACCTTTGGTGTTCAGCCACAGGTGGCTGGTACTCTTGGACAACACAGACCTGCTGTTCCAGCACATGTTTTTGTGCGACATTACTGTCTGGTACATGTATGTAGTTACAGATTAGATTGAAAACCACACTGGCTGAGTCACCCTCTGTTTTCCTGCTCCTATCATACTTTATTTGCTCAGCTGCCACTTGAGCGATGTAAAATGAATTCTTATGAATTCCGTTGGGCCGTGTCACTTTTATTTCATGAGAATGTTTTGTATCAGTGTGGCTGTTTGTCTGCATGTCTTAATACTCTCCCTCTGTTGTGTGTCTGTGTGTGACAGGCAACATGCTAGAGTGGTGTCTGCCCAAAGACATGGATCTGGAGGGAGTAGAGTTCAAAGCTATTGCTAGTGGCTCCCACCGGGTCTCCACTGACTTTATGTAAGTGTATGTGTGTGTGACCAGTCTCCTTTGTTTGTTTCCAGTCATTTGGACAAATCACTTAGTTAATAATTAATTAATAATTTCCATAACACAGAGGATTAGAGTATTACATTATGGCCTAATGTCTCCTGGAAGGACAGTGACAGAAAGATTTGTCGGCCAAAAATGAAGAAAAACCAACAGCCATCTGGCAGTGTCTTCATTTTCATGACTCATAACTTCGTCTGTCTCTCTTTGTCCCTCCTCTCTCTCTCTCTCTTCATCCACAGCTACTTCCGGAAGGGCTCGTACTTTGGCTTGGCTTGCTTTGCCAACATGGCAGTAGAGAGTATGGTGGAAAGAGGTGCGCGGATGAAGTCTGTTGGGATCCTGTCACCGTCCTACACCCTCCTCTATCGCTACATGAGCTTCCTGGAGCACCAGGTCAGGTAAGAGGTGCAGGTTTGTACAAGACCTAAACAATGGCAGATGTAAGAAAACAGTGACAAATACTCACTACATGTACCAACTGCTAAAAGTGACCCCATCATTTGCCTCTTTTCCCCAACCAATAGTCATAAACAGAGATAATCAGAGAGACCTAACTTAGTGCTATTTAATAGCTGTGCAAGATCCTCCTCAGGAGATTTGTCATGAAATTTTGCATATTTACATTTTTAGGGAAACTGACAAACTGACTGTCAAATATATTTACTTCATAAGAACATGAAACCAAAAATGAGAATCTCCTGTTGATTTACAAAATGACTGTTATTTTCATTTATTTTTTGTGCTCATGAGTGAGTCTAACTGGTAGGATTCTTCCACACAGCCCCTGGTGGTGTTTTCTGACTCTAGTTAACCTGGTTCCTCTTTTTTCCTTTCTCTCTCCAAAAATACACCATTTTCCCCATCCTTTCTTCGCACTTTTCAGTCTTAGATCCTCTCCAGTTGCATTACACCTGCTGGTGTGAACGGTGAAGGTACACCTCCAATCCCAAGTCATGTCATATTCGTGTTGCACATCTTGGCGGTGGCTCTCTTCAACACATCCCTCTTTATGTTTTGCTTCTGCTTCTCTCTACTTTCCCTCGACCTCCTCCTCTCTTCTTCCCCCTCCACAGTTCCCACACCCTGGCCTCTCCTGGCCTCCAGTCATGCTCCTTACTCATCCATCTCCTCATAGCTCACTCCAGATTTCCCATCTGCTGACTGTGATGGCTGTTGTCTGTTTCTTACATAAAGGGCTTACTGTTGGTCATGAGATGATTAAGATGTTTAAGAGTTTGTGGGTTTTTTTCCCTCTTCTTGCTCTTCACAGTCTATTTCTCTTTTCCAATCAGTCATTTCTCTTCTGGCACTTGCAGTTGTTCCTTTAATAGGAAAATGGTAATGATGCCAACATTTTCAAAGCAGCCATGAGTGTGCAGGAACGATAACTATAGATGTTTGATATTGCAGAATCTTTCCTAACAAAACCTCACTGGAGCTGTAAACTGTCACATTACTTTTGTGAAAGTACTCTGTCTCGCTTCTGAAGAAAATGCCTGAAGTATATATTGTTTGTCTGTGTATAGTATCAAAATGTTGTACAGTAATTTCCTTGTGGGCTCTTGAGTCATAGCAATAATAGATATGTCATGCCAAGCTTTGGTGCTAAATATGCATCTGTTGAATTTACTGCGGTAATTGTTGTATTGCTTTTAATTTAAGTCCATTTTAAGCCTTTGAATGTGATTTTGTTTCCACCTCAGGCTTCAGCTCCAGTCCCCAGGCCACTACTCTCCCCTAGAGGCTTTCTATGAGGACAAGAGAGCACTTCTGCCTCCAAGTGGTGACGGTGTTGTTACTGCATGTCCAGCTAATGCCTGGGGAGCTGTGCTCAATCACAGCATGCACCCTGAAATGAAGGTACAAAGGGGTGTCTGCACACACACAACTGTTTGTCACAGCCATGTTTTATCACTGTTAGGTAAACGTTTGCCTCTGTGTTTGAATACCTGTGATCCAGATCACCCACCCAGCAGGCTGCATGTCCCAGTTCATCCGCTTCTTTGGGGAGCAGATCATGGTGTTGTGGAAACTGGCTCTACTCCGCAGACGCATCCTCATCTTCTCACCACCTCCTGTAGGGGTGGTCTGCTACAGAGGTTTGAAGTGATTCTTAAATCCGGACAGAAGACGTTTACATTTAAAGTTAGCATCACACTCATCTCCTATTTCAGTCCATCACTTGTGTAAAGGATTGTACATCTGTGTACATTTGCAGTATATACAGTACAGTCCACACACACACTTAAACTCTGTGTTATTCCCTTTCTCTCTCCCACTCCTCTGACATTTTCTAATTTCACTCTCATCCCCTCTGCCCTTTCAGTGTACTGCTGCTGTTGTTTGGCAAACATCTCCATTCCCGGGGTCGGTGTGGCTGTGCCTGAGTTCCGCCCTTTCTTTTATGTGAATGTGGCCGATATCAGCGCCCTGGAAAATGAGCTCTCTTACGTAGCATGTAAGTGGGTGCTAGAAACCTGCTTAACATTTAGAAAACAGTGAGTGGAAGACGGTTTAGTGAGGCTATTGATCTTTTACATATGTGAAGACGAAAAGGGCACTAATAGAGACTCCATGTCTGTTTGTACCCTTAGGCACTACGGAGAAGATTTTTGAGGAGAAGAAGGATCTATATGATGTGTATGTCGACAATCAGAATGTAAAGACCTACAGAGATGGTCTGAAGCCTCTGCTCCGCCTCAGCTCTGCAGACAGAGACAAATATCGCAAACTCACAGAGCAGAGGTAACAAACACTGACATAATCCACATCCTTACACTCGACACTTTGCACCTAATTGAATGTGATGGGACAAACCTGAAGGTATTCTGTATATTGTACTGTATAAGGTGTTGTCATGGACCAAAACTAACAATATTCATTAACTGGTAGCTATGGGCATTTCAGGGTTCAGTATCCAAGTGCCTAACTCAGTCTCACATATAGCAAGCCATGCTAGTGTTACAATCCTGTACTAATGTGCAGCAGAGAGTAGTCCCCTGAAAATGCTCCGGTATGTCTGTTTGGTTGATGTTGCATTTCAAAAATAAAACTGTGAATGTGAGCTGGATTTTCAGTGATGTGAAAATGGCTGTAAATAGTTTATTTGCATGATGTGTATACAGTTATAAACATTTTGAATAAGGCCACATTTGGCCTAAATTATTCTAAATAATGGAATTTTTTGTTAATTCGTAGCCATTACACCACAGTAATTTTGTGACATTTCTTGAAAACAGTAATAAATCTAATTATGTGCGTGTCTGTGTGTGTAGGCAGATGTTGCTGTACTCTCAGGAGGAGAATGGAGACTGTGTATCCAGTGAAGAGGATCTCTTTATTCTGTAAGTGCAAAATAATCAATGTAACTGGACTGGTGAGCACTGAGTAGCACACATCACACACATAGTGGAATGTTGTCATGTTGAGAGGCACAATTGCGGCTTACAGACTTAAACTTTGTGAGGTAATACACTAAAAGAAATGAAAAACAGGAGATTTTAGTTGAAATAGTTAATAAAACCCATCAATTGTCTAATGCACCTCTCTTCTCAATCCACACTTTTCCAGGTTTTTCCTGGAGCAGAACAACCGCATTTTCCAGACACTGAGTGAGGTGGCAGGGAGCCCTGATCCCACTCTGACCCAGGAGAGTGTGAGGGCCATGGGACTGGATCCCCATGGAGACAGGCTCTTCCTGCTCCACCTGCTGGAGATCTATGGATATGACACCCTGCTGGTATCAGAGCAGCTCTGCTGCAGCTGAGACTATCTAGCTAGCTTTTCACCACTGTTGATTTAAAAAAAAAAAAAAAAAAGGGGTTTGCCTTGAGCCAACTTGAGTGCTGCGCTACTGGTTTCTTCAAGTCTTCGGGACTGTTTGAGGCTGTCTCTTACATTCATTTTTGCTGTCTCTGTTGTGTTTCCTCTCCTCAAAGGTGCTCTGCTCTCTTATCCTGACAGCAAGAGCACAGACAACATTAATCCTTTCAGTCTTGTGAACAAGTGCAATGTGGCCAGTTGTGCTTGATGCAGCCTCTTGTAGAACGTTTACTCACCATTGGCTGATTCAGCGTGGTTCTCTTGACTGGATACAGCTGCTGTATTTTAACACTAGAACATCCATCCAAACCCAAGCTGGTCATGTTCAGGACCCTCCATTTTTCTGATAAATTTCAGATGGGGTTTGACCATTTTGTGTCAGTGGTGGGGTACTCCACAAATACGTGTGGACATATAGAAACATCAGGCTAAATGAGAAGAAGCTACATGAGAAGAGATGGAGTCAGTGATTTGAGCAGGTACAGGGAGAGCATGTGGTAATGACTGAAGGTGAAAGAGTGGTCGCCTTTCTGTAAATAGACGTGTTTTTTTCCCCCTTCTATGTACAGTGTGTCAGAGTATGTGTGATTTGGCATCTGCCTTTTTGCCAGTGTTGCTCTCCTTGTATTAAGTGCTGGAATTAATACCATCCTATTTTAAGCCTCTGTGTCCAGATCAGGTCCACTTTTCTTGAAATGTCATTACTAGCAGTTCAAACTGCCTTTGTTTTTACATGTCATGTCTGTAAAGACGGCTATGTAACTGGTATGTAATGCAACAAATGACTGGTTAATAGATTTTTTGTAGTGTTGCATATACTGTCAACATTTACAGAAGCCATTTCAGCATAGATTATGACTAAACGACTTCTTTAGACATTAGGTGATAGTGATGTCCACAAGGAAATAGAAGCGTTTTGAGGTGACCTGCCAACTGACTCTGACTGTCAGCTGGGATTGCAGTTCTGAGGAATAATATGTTGCTGAAAGATGTAACCATTTCTTTGATGCTGTTCTCAAAAATTTAGTTTTGTTGTTAATACTAGTATGATAGAAACACCGAGATGGACAGATCTACTTAAGAGTGTGCTTATACGCATTCATTTTAAGCTGTACATTTCAACAGCATAGGAAATGTTTTCACAATCTTCGCGAAACGTGACAAACCGGAGACCACAAGGTTCACCAGTGTACAGCAGCAAGGTGTCAACACACTTAAACAGGACCACTGGCTTTTCAACCTGCCAACATTTTGCAAGCTATGGCTAAAATCCATCAAAAGGAAACATAGCAACATTAGAATTAAAAAGAGAAAATCTAAACTAGGTAGACAACGCAGCAGAGGGGTCAAATCTCTGAGTCTGAGACTTAAGAGCAGCACATTTTACAACTGATTTTGAGAAATTTTAAATGCAACAAACACAGATTGATGCACTTTTAAACCACATTTCACCTACAATAAAGCAAAGTCCTCATTGTCAAAATGTCAAAATTCTTGATAAGACTGAGGTTAGGTAAAACATTTAATTACGGAATGAATGTTTTATTTCCCTCCCCTGATACAAACATACCATAAACACTACATGAACCTGGTGCTTCAACTCTCCATTTGTCATGTCCTTAACACCTAGGAGATCAATATTGCACCCTTTATTAATTTTTTACGTTTGATTTCTGTTTGACTTTTATCATTAGGTTGTAAATTGTTAGTGTAAATATTCAACTGCTGTAATTCTATCTGTGAAGAAATGGGATCAAGTGAATGTGTTTTATAAGGAAAATATGGTCCCTAAGCCTGTGTGTGTCACTGAAACTTGATGTCTCCTTTTAAGAAACTACTATCAGGCAAACACAGAAACTTAGACAACTTGTACAGAGCTGAAGCAAACATTTTAGTAGTTGAAGGGATAGTCTGATAATCTGTTAAAACACCTTCACTTTATTTATTTTATTGTAAACCATTTCACAAATAAAGTGCACAGTCACTTGTAAGGAAACACAGTTCTCAGTTGAATATTGTGTATAAAGAACTTTTGCATTGTTGAACTTCATTTCTAAAATGTATTCATTTCATCACATACAACTACTATCAACAACATAGAATTGCTGTATATATATATATATATATATATATATATATATATATATATATATATATATATATATATATACCACTTCTAAAATCCTTGCCAGTGTATAAAATCCCATTCAGCAGTGATTCTCATGATTTCCAATTATTACAAATTCATCACCGCTTGAAGAGTTTCCATCGCTGACATTACCGTTACTAGATCCACTGATGACGTCAGAGGTAGTTGATGCTGGGATCCTGCCAGTCACAGCCACCTTGAGAACAGCCAACCAGCGCTCCTTAAGGTCAAGGCCATCACAGACGAAAGAGTGAGTTGTTTTCCAGTGTCTTAAACAGAAATAGGCCTGGCCCCGAAACTCCTGTGGCAACTCCTCCATAATGCAACCGAGCAGAGGTATTGTCGATAGGGGTCTGACATCCTCCAATTGTAGAAAGGGATTGACAAGACACAAAGAAAGATCAATTAAAGGGGTCATGTTTCGCTAAACCCACTTTTATTAGTCTTTGGTTCATTTATTTGTGTAGTTGGACCCCAATAGTTCCAAAAGTTTGAATTTGAACCCTCCAGGCGCTGCAAAGCTATCTTTATATTCATTTTGGCAAAAATCCAGTGGATTTCCACGACCCGTTTTAATTCCTGCTTAATTTGTTATGTCACAGCATTTGCACATATAAGGTCAAGACTTCTGACGAACATTTCTCTGAGTACAACATAACTGTTTGTCAACAGCAGCGGTTGTAGTCCGTACTGAAAATATGTCCAAACTTCGAAACGATTACCTAAAATGTTCAGTTATCTGTTGAACGGGACAGAGCAGCACAGCCAACAACCTGGAGGAGGCGGGGCCTGAAGTGGCTCGTGCATTTAAAGGGCCAGCGCTCAAAACTACTTTTCTGGCGTCATTACTCAAAAATAGGGTTAAAGATGAGCCTGTGGTGTTTGATTAATGAAGAATTCAGACCCAAGCATAGCATTTACAGTTTATGTAGACCACAGGGAAATGTATTCAAATGCATAATTCTATTTTTTTTTTTTTTTTAAATAAAATATCACTCCTTTAAAAGACTGAAGCTCATCATGCAAGATGGTCAAATATTTGGCTCATCAATTCTTCATGTCCTTTCTAATCAATGGTATGGATTAAGTAGACAAGGGAGGAAAAGGTAATGGCATCACTGTGTTGTAGTGTAGTAGTCTACATTAAGAATTGAAAAAATTCATCTAAAAGACAATCCCTCCTACCTGTGGAGCAGCGTACAGGTGGAGGACTGGAGGCTCAGTTCTGGTGACAACACACCACATCCGTTGCCATGTCTTGGTGTTGTCACCATATTGCAGGAAACCACTCATTAAGTTGTGACTGGATACTGGAGATGTCTCTGACTGTAGGACAACACGAGGAAACTGACGACCGTTAATGTAATTCTAATAATGAACAGTGAAAGTTTGTAAACATAGAAGCATTTGTGTGCACATGACTTGCAGGAATACTGTTTTTTCTTTCTCCATTAGAAATATAAGCAAGGCTCACTTCGAGTGTTCTCCTCTTCTCTCCTCTCCGACTTGTCAGGATGGAGTAGCAGGATTTACACACTTTGTTCAGCTTGTTACTGTCATACTCTAAAGCCACTTTGTTGTCCGAACACTTCCAACACACAACCTACAAGAACAGGGAAACCACGTCAATAGCAAATGATGTGACATACCTGTAAGCCACTGCTCATTTATGGTGGGATAGGACATGTCTTTTGGGTCTGTTATAGTTATAGTCACATGACTCACACAGCCACAGGCTCTGCAGTGATGTCTCCTCCTGGTGAGTGCGTTAAAAGGCTCCTGGCATTTCATACACATGCTCACTTCATTATCTCGGATCCAGCGAGGGGCACGCCGGCCAAGTTCCTTTGTCTTAAAATGTGCATGCATCACAGGGTATTTTTGTTTAGAAGTCTGAATAGATTACTGTCCCCATTTCTCCCCGAAACACCCAACTTACTGGCTCTTCTACAGTCAGCTCCCTGGAGGCCAGTTTGAATGATTCATTTTTCTTCTGGAACACATCAATAGCCTCCTGAATCACCTGAGAATAGAACTTGCTTAAAAACAATGCTGACAGTGTAATATTTTCTCCCAGAGCATAGAACATCAAATGTGTTATATTAAATAATCACATAAAAATAAGCCAATACCTTTATCCACTCATCTCGGTCTTGTTCAGAGCTTTAAAAAAATAAAACAAAAAAAATTGTTTCAGTGTGTGTGTGAAACAACTTCTTGGAATGAAATCTCAGTAAAGAAAAAATAACATGTTGTATACACACCTGGCCTGAAGCTCCAGAGTCTTCTCCTTTCCAGAGACCTGGAAGCTGTATGGATGGTCTTCATTTGTTGTTTGCTGCACTTGCATACCATCCACTCCAATCCTGCACCGGACTGTGAAACGCTGCCCAAGTAGGCTGAACTTGTGAGTGCAGCACAGCAAAAAGTTGTTGAACTGTGGAGAAAAAATAACTTTGGTTTCATGGCACTAGTTTACCAACTTATGACAAAATATTCCTAGAAGCTTTAAGGAAATTAGATGTGCAAATATGCCCACACAGGTTTATAATAATAATAATAATAATAATAATAATAATAATAATAATAATAATAATAATAATAATATTATTATTATTATTATTATTATTATTATTATTATTATTATTATTATTATTGCATGTCTTCAGACTTTGCTATGCACATCAAAGTTCTGACCAGGAATAGATGTCTCTCCATGGCTGATGCGTTTCTGGCTGCAAGCTTCAGCAAACGACCTTCTCTGAGAAACTCATTGGTCGGGTTGACCACTTCCTCCTCTCCAACCATCTCGTATATCTCCAGGAGCCGCTTCAGGCTTTCCTACAGGGTTAAAAAAAAAAAAAAAATCATGATGATCCTCATGAACACAATCATAGCTTTTTGTGACTATTTTGTTGCTGTAAATGTTATTTAATATTTCAATTAACTTTTGACGTTAAAGCAGCGTATGACTTCCATCACAAATTTTTCTTCAAATTTCTAAAACCGGGGTGATAGCCTTCTTATCACTAATCCATAAATCTTTCTGTGCTAACACAACTAAATCACCTCCCTCATGGTGAACAACTTCGAAGAGTACTCCATCCGCCGAAACCAAACCGTCACTTGGGCCTTTCAGAATTCCACACAGCAGCAACAAGCCATGAAGCCATTTCTGTGTTTGTTGCTGCTGCAGCCATACTGCAGCTGTGGGGATTTCCAAAAAGGCCTGAGTGACGGTTTGGTTTCAGTTTGGCATGTAAACAAACAGACAGCCTGTGATGGAGTACACTTTGAAGTGGTTTACTGTGATGGAAGTGATTCAGGTGCGTAATCATGGAAATGGATTAGTGATAAAGAGGCTATCACTTAGGTTTTACAAATTTGAAGAAATATTAGTTATGAAAATCATATGCTGCTATAAGTTAGACATGCTGCATCAAATGATTGAATATCAGGATAAAACAAATAAATTTGATGTGTCCTAATATGGATGGAATCTCACTTAGAAAATACTAAATGATGCGCTATGTTATAGTAACGTACAGCTTTTTGGATGGCGCTGTTTGAATGAGTGGCTGCCATGGAGATGGTCTGCAAGGATTCTGTGGGAGGAGACAGACCAGGAAGTTATCATGCACATCATGAGCTTTCAGAGACAGACAGGAAACTGTGATGTGAGGAACTGTGAAATCTGATATACACCCAGGGAAGTGTGTCGGCAGATGGAATCAGGCTTTTAAGAATTCATGTCCTGTGCTCATTAAGACACCATTCTTGCTACTCACTCTGTGCAAGATCATAATCTGGGTCGTCTTTAGGCAGTTTCTTCAAATAATCCCTCAGCAACATCTCGTAGCGTGGAACCCTCTGGACTGGCTCTAACATGTGGTGCTGCATGGTCAAGCTGCCACACACCTCCTGATTCTAACAATGCAGTGGATACACATATTACTTCCTGCACTAATCGTCTACATGCGCAATAAAGAATGATCTGAAACCTTGTTGAACATGTCCAAATGAAAACCTTACAGAAGCATAGATGTGTCTTACCTGTATGTCCTGGATGATGTTCCTGAAGGCAGAAGAGCGCTCAGTCCAGGTCCTAACCAGCTCCATGGCCTGGTCAAAGTTCCTGACATAGTCTGCATACATCCTCAGGAAAGGAGCGTGTTGAAGCCAAACTTTACCCAGGCCTGGACTCTCACTCCTAGATTTAGTAGAGGTAGGACAGTTGCGTGAAAAATCCCATCTAAGCACCCAATCTTTGAACATTAAAAACATTTTTTTGATAACCTATTTTTGGGAAAAAAAAAATCCAGAACATCTGACTTTAGAACTGTTTGACATTTCATTAAATGACTAAATGAAAGAAGGTATCCTACTCTAGATCTGCAGTGATGGTCTGAACTTTAGACATTCTGTGTGTATGTTACAAATTGTTTTTGTATGTACATGCCCTACCACCATCATGATCGTAGACCTTCCTTGTTTGACAGACAGGAAGTAACTGATCCATTTCTTATGCTTGGTTGTGTACCACAGCTTAACAAAATTACAAAGTCTGTGTATTTAATATGGCATCACCCTTTCACCTGTTTTTATCTCAGTAAATCTCCACCTTTACTCTAGTCTCCACATGAATGTCCAACCACAAAATATGCTTTCAAACAGCAGCAGCATCACAAAATGTGATGCATTTTCCTAGTGGGATTGCCCAGAATGTTGTCCATGTTCATGATGTAAACACCCACCAGTGGTTGATGCAGTTTTCCAGGTCAGGTAGAAGAAACTGGCTGTGGAAGGAGTAGATGGAGGAAATGTTGGAGAAGATATTTCTAATCACCTCTGGAGGAAAAGAGCCTCGGCCTGCTTCTTCTGTTAGTCGTAAGCAGAACACCTATGGAGTATGTCACAGCCATAAGAAATGTGAACTTCATCTTTGCAGATATTTGATGGTGTTACTATTAAAATGTGACAGGGTTCGTACACATTTTTCAAGGCCAAATTCAAGCATTTCCAGTGGTCATTTTCAAATTTTTTCCAGCACAGCACCTTATTGCTGGGGTAAAACAAATATCTACATGAATATATATACTCATGATTATTTTTTTCCACTTTTTATCATGATATACATTGTATTATGCGATAAACATCTAAGATTATCTTTTATAATAGGAAAAAGCTTCGAAATTAAAGAACACAAAGTTTTATCCAAAAAAATGGAAGCCATAAGATAAGATAAAAATGTGCCTGGAGTCAACCTGAGAACACCTGGAAATTTTCTTTTTTGACATAAAGTTACATTTTTCAAAATGTATCACCTCTCTGTAAGTAGCTTTGGTTAGAAATGTGAGCACTTTCAAACACTTAAACTAAAATTCAAGCACTATTCAGATCTTGAAAACACAACATTCAAATTCAAGCATTTTCAAGGATTTCAAGCACCTGTACGAACCCTGATGTGAGTATACTGACCTGGTCAAGCAGGTGGAGACGAGCCACGTAGGCCTTCTCTGTCTGCAAGAGCTCATTAGCAATTTGGTATAATTTCTGCTCTGTGCTCTCTTCATCTTTATGAAAGATTCCTCCTGTCTCCCTCCTCTTCTCCTCCTCACTTTGGTCATCTTCAGACTCTTTGTGACTGTTCTCATTCCCAGACCACTGGCAGGAAAACTTGGAACCATAGCCTGTGGGTATCTTACCATCTTCCATTTCATCATTTATTCGTTTTGCAGGTATTGCTACACACTCCTTCCCTATAACATTAATTTTTCCTGGAGATCGTTCTTTGTTATGGTTCAGTAGATGAGGTATGACTTCATTACAGATCTGATTGAGCCTATCAGGAGCCGGCGAGTTGATGGTGATGTCACGTCTCCTGCAGCTGAGAGATGCCCGAGGGTTCAGCGGAGAGCATTCAACATTTTCAGTGCAATTTCTGGGAAAACAAGTGTATATTTGTCACTTAAAAGTCAATCGCAATTTACAGACTTATTTTCAATATTATACATGAAGGGATCAAACATATATCTAACCTGCTCTCTTCCAAATAAACAATGAGGTTAGGCACGCTCAAAGATTTCCCCTTCTTCTTCTCTTGCATGTCCATCTTGGAGCTTGGGATTTTGTGCAGTCCTAGCCAGGACTTGGAGTTTTTGGCTGGGCTATAGCTCCACATCTTCCCCTGAACAGGACTGGGGGTCCGCAGCCTTCCTGTCAGGGGGCTACAGTGCCTTGGAGACAATTTAGCCGGGCTGTGTCCTGCTTCCCTCAATGGGCTACAGCTATGAATGCCTCTTTTTGCTGGACTTGGAGATCCTAAATTTGGACTGCTTGCAAAATTTGAAATCCCCTGAGTGTGGCTGGCAGAGCCACTTTGTGTTCCAGATATTCCATTCACAAAACTGCTCCCCCCTCCCCTGACAGGATAAGGGCAGCCAAGATGATTCTGTGTTGAGCTGACAACAGAAACAGACACCCCATATCCTCTGTTCGGACTCTGCTCTTCCTTGGCTCCATTCCTTTCTTGGCCTTGTAATTTTGCTCTAGTGGGACTGGGAGTTTTCTCTAGTCCTGTCCTCACAGGGCTCTGGAGGTGAGCGGGTTTAGGAGGGACTGTGACAAGATCAACAATGTGGTTGGCAAATGTGATTACAGGACAGTAAGGAGGGATTTATGGACAAAGGCCTACCTTGTGGTTTGTGAAGTAGTCTCTTAGCCAGGTTTCTTTCACCATCTTCCTCTGCACCCACTTTACAGTTAGATCCAGATCTACATGCTCTGTCACATGAAAGGGGTCCGCTGTTTGAACCACACACCTCACCATTCACTAGTAAAAGATACACATAGCGACACAGTGAGACATTTGTTCACTTCACTTCAGATTCACTCACATCCAGATTGGTGCAATTTATTTTCAGCCCAGAATTTTCTGATGTTTTAAAGCAGTGATATTTTGCTTTTTTTTTTTTTTTTTTTTTTTTTTTTAATGGAATTATACATTTTAAAACATTTCCCTGTGGTCTACATAAACTGCAAATGCTATGCTTGGGTCTGAATTCTTCATTAATTCAACTCCACAGGTCCATCTTCAACCCTATTTCTGACTAATGACACCAGAAAGGTCATTTTGAGCGCTGGCCCTTTAAATGCAGATGAGCCACTTCCTGACCCGTCCCCTCCAGGTTGTTGACCATACTTTCTGTCCCATTCAGCCACTTGTGTTTGTTAATACAACCAACAACTGAACATTTTAGGTAATCGGCTTGAAGTTTGGACATATTTTCAGTTTTTACTACAACCGCTGCTGCAACAGTTATGCTGTACTTGAAGAAACGTTCGTCAGAAGTCTTGACCGTATATGTGCAAATGTCATGATGCAACTAGTTATAAAACATAACAAATTAAGATGGAATTAAAACAGGTTGTAGAAATCCACTTGATTTTTGCCCAAATGAATATAAAGATAGCTTTGCAGCACCTGGAGGGTCCAAACTATTAGGGTCCAAATACACAAACAAATGTACCAAAGACTAATAAAAGTGGGTTTAGCAAAATATGACCCCTTTAACATTTTTTTCTTTGTACATATATCATCACTGCTGGTACCGGTACCACATACAGATCCAACCACTTGTATCATATGACCATACTCTCGTTACAAATTTATTTCCCTTTGTTGCACAAGTTGAATCAGTTCTAATCAGATGTAATAAGAAACTGTTTACCTGGTGTTGCAGTTAAAGTACACACCATTTTAATAATCTACAGACTTAATAGAAAGTGTAAAACTATTACTTCTACTTTCACAGCATTTCTCATGACCCTGTCTGATAAGTTTAATTTACTCCTAAAACTGTGTATCTGGAACTTTTCTTACCTGTAGTTCTTTTCCAAAGTCATGCAAGATAATCTGGTTCTTGAATATCTTAAATAGTTGGCTCCTGGCTTTACTAAAGTGTGACGCGCACAGAGCTAAAGCCTACTTTCTCAAAAGTGTCATACTTCTGCTTTCTCACTTCTGCCTTTTTACCATGCAGACAAAGAAAGAGTTGCCAGCCTCAGGAGTTGTGCAATTGTCTGACAGACAACATCCAATGCTTGTCAGGATAAGTAGAGTACTATGACCCCCACAGAGTAGTTTATAGATAGCGCTGACATCAAGGTGGAGCACATAACAGCACAGTGTTAAAAAAAAATCGACATTTGACAGATTTGTAAATGATTCAAAAGTTTCCACTCCACTTTTTATTTTTCATAGACCTGAGTCAGCATGTTGATGTGTGTGGAAAAGAAAGTTTTAGTCATAGTTGCTTCACTCAAGTCTTTGGGGGTGTATCAAACCACCCCAGCAGCCAGATTGTTAAATATTTCTACACCCTCATCTTTAAATATAACAATTAAAAAAAAGACCTTTTACCAAGCCAAACATCAATTTCAATTGCATAGGTCAAATTGATGCACGTTCCTATCAAATACAGAATCAGACCGTACAATTGGAGAGACTTATCCTTAAGTGAATAGCCAAAACAGATAGCACTGCCTCTGTGGGGAACAGTAAGGCTTTGTGTGTATATATGGGAGACTGATGAATGCTGGTCTCAAGACATACAAGGCAAAGTCCAGGCTGAATCAGGGGAAAGAGATTTGACCACTGTAATCCAACAAACTAAGAGGCTAAATAGGGCTAAAAACTTTGAGTACATGCCTACGCAAAAGGCCTTTTACCTACAAGCTGAGCGCAGAAAGTAAAGTAATCCCTCCACAACTAGGGGCCCAGGTTACTCTCCTACAGGGAAGCATGAGCCAAAAGGCCAGTACTGCAAATATTACATCTATTGTAGTTTACACTATTTCTTGTTATCATGAATAAGATTAAGATTTCATTTCCATGAGATACAGTCTAATACTGTAGATATGAACACACAATTCTTACAGACGTAGATCTAAATCCTCATTTACAGAGTCTTTCCCAAATTACACCAGGGGTCTACAGTTAATTGATTTAAGCATTGAGATACTTCTGAACCAAATTTATGCTACAATTTAGGTCAAATAATCTTGTCCATATTCAAGACTTGGAGTGAGTGGTCCAGTTCAGAGGTACAGGATATAGGGACATGATTTTTGCATTTAATACAGTTTATCCACATTGGTAGCAGGTAAATCCTAGTATGGAGTACTACTAAGTACAAGTAAGAAGGTGACTTAAACACAGAAGAGCTTGGCTCATTTTGGCAAAAGTACATATAAAACTAAAACAGCATTCATAAACTAAACTAGATGAAATGTTTGTGGGAATGAAAACCTTGATATTCAAATGTAGGATTATTTAATGACACCTAAGGTCTAATATTTATTATTAAATTCAGATTTAATCACATGCCTGTGCTTGTGGTGGTTAGTACAACTAGCTTACAGTAAGTGTTAGTAAAACTGGATGGATTTGGGGCCTTTTTATTGAATATGGTCAGTTTAATCAGTGATTCAACTGGTTTATGAAGCCAATAGTGAACGTATTAGTCTAAATAAAGGCCCACTAATCGACTTAAAAACCATACTGCGCTTCCCGCTATAATTATTTCAGTAATGCCAGCATGAAGAATACAGGTAGGAAACATGTGGGTGATACTCTGAATTCGGTGCACTTTGTGTCCCACAGGTTTACCTCAAAGATTTTCATATAAAATAAACCACAAAATGCATTTTACAACAAGAAATGGAAACATCCACGTGTCTTTGCATTACAACACAAACATATTTTTAAAAATTATGTTTTGAAAAATGTTATGGGTTGCTAAGGCATAGAGGTCAGCCAAACGTGCATGTCCCCACTAATCAAAGTTACTTTTTCACTGAATATAAAACAAATAAAAATAGCCAGTACAGGAAAGTTTTTACAAATATAATCCTTTGCCTGTCTACTTTTTATTAAATAGTCTTACATTTGAATATCGGAGGTTTTCATGGATATTTGCATTTCTTGTTGTAAAATGCATTTCATGGTTTACTTTAGATGAAAATTTTTGAGGTAAATCTGTGGGACACAAAGTGCCCAGAATTCAGAGAATCACCCACATATTTCCTACCTGTATCCTTCATGCTGGCATTACTGAAATAATTAGAGCTGACAGTGGAATATGGATTCTAAATCGATTAGTGGGCCTTTATTTAGAATGTGCATTTGGGGCCTTTTTATTGAATATGGTCAGTTTAATCAGCGATTCAATTGGTTTATGAAGCCAGTAGTGAACGTCTTAGTTTAAATAAAGGCCCAAAAATCGACCTAGACTCCATACTGCACTGCCAGCTGTAATTATTTCAGTATTGCCAGCATGAAGAACACAGGTAAGACACATGTGGGTGACAGTGCAGAAGAGTGATGGAGGAGGGTCTGATGTGGAGTGCCTTATCTCATGGATGGTGTGGTACTAGTTATTAGTCATGTTAAGTACAGTACCTAAAAGTCCTGCAGAATGCACATACCTGTGTGGGACACCTGCCCCTCCACTGCTGCACCTTTGACCTTCCGTCTGACCGCCACCCGTCTGAACTCCTCCGTCTCGTGGCTGTAGTTCAGAGTCAGACTGTTCCTCTTCTTCAGGTCAAACATTTTCACACACTCGGCCTCAGTTTCAGACACTACCTCCTCAGATGCTTGTGCTTCGTTCGTGGTTTTGTCTAATCACCGGCGATAATCACCATCCAGCTGTTTGACAAGCACCGCCCCCAATTTAACCCCCATCCGCCCCCGACACGCCCCCCGGGGCGCGGACCAATCACAGCACGCGCTGAACACACTGTTTCCTGATCCTCCATAAGGTCTTTACACAATTTGAATACACAAATTGAAAAAATATCATTTAGAATTAATATTTTAATTTCAACATTCCATATTCATAAATAAAAATCTTTCCAAAAAGTTCAAAATTTTAAAACTTTCACATCTCAAAATTTTGCCTATTTTAATTTGTTATCGCTAATGAACTTAAAAAAAGCAACAACATCCATTAGTATGTACCAAGGATTCTTAAAAATAGGACCAAAGGGTCCTGTAGTCCAACAGCATATGTAAAGATTGACATTTGTTTGACCTTTCAAGGTCACTCAAGGTCAAAGGTCATGGCACCAAATGAAAGCCCATATGTGACTTCCTATCTACTGCAAATGGTAATTATATCAATATCTTCAACAGTTTTCAAGTTATAACACTTTGAAATGTGTCCCTTTATAAACCAATGGGAATATTTAAAAATTCACTAAAAAAGTCAAAAATCAGTATTTCCCAATTACATGAACAAACTTAGTAGATCTTACTCTTAAGATGTTCCATAACCCATATCAAGTTATTCTGACTGACGGTTTCGGAGGAGAAGATTCTTGAAAAATTGTTAATGGATGGATGATGGACAGACAGAGGACAACTGGTACCAATAGTTCATGGGACCCTTTGGGCCATTGGACTAAAAACAGAATGATCAAACCCCGTTCCAATAATTGTGCTGTCTTTCTATTGTATTTTGTATAGTGTCTGCTGTCTGTAACGTTTGATTGTATTGTTGGTTCTTTAAGAAAATTCACATAAAAAGCATATTCTAGTGAAAAATATATACTGTATATAAAAACTCCAATACTTCATAAGGTTCATACACACAATTAAATGGTCTAAAACCAAATTTTAATTCAAAACATATGCATATTTACTGCACAACTTAAAAAAAGCAGTAAAGATCCATGAACTTTTAACAATATTTTACATTTTTCAAATTAGTTTTTTGTACTGCCTTAATGTTTTACATATTTTCTGATGAATGAAAATGTATTTATTTATTTATTTAGTCTTATCTGAACCTCCATCACATGGTTTCCTCTGTTAATTTTCATTACTGTTCATTATTTGTGTCTTGTATTGTGGTAAGATTGCCAATAAATAAAGGCATTAAAAAGAGACAGAGAGAACTGTATCCTGCAGGGTATGTGTCATCCATATCTCATAATCACTGGACATGCTCAAATGTAGGCCACTTAACCAACATATCACAAATGTATATTTGATGGTCACTAAACGTTCATTGTTACCTGTCTAAAATCAGTGTATGAAACATCTCATTTCTAATTTCTTTAAATATAACATTTAAATATGTAATGTTGCATCTAAGTAATGTATACAAACCCAATCTTAAATGGACAGATTATATATAATTCTGAATGTAGAGCTAACAGTAGACCTATTCAAACTCACCACTAACCATGTGTAACAGTCTTATTTTGTGTCCTTTGCTGCCCTCCACAGGATCATGTCATTCCTCCATTCTTTTGGAAATAAACCCCAGTTTGACAGAATGTTTATTATTACATAAATTCAGCCATTGTGGTCTCTGCCTGTCAGACTTGCCACAACAAACCCTTTCTGTTGTTGGCAAAATAAAGAAGAAAAACAAAAAGAAGAAAACGTCCCTCATGGCTACATGGTGTGTGTGGTTAATGCTAATGTGAATAAACTATACAGTATCAGCACTGCAGGTGCCATGTGTTTATTTCTATGAGGTTATTATTGATGTCACCTTATAATACAATCACAGAGGGAAAATTAGGAAAAAAGATTTTTTTTAAATTGAAAAATATATGTATAAAAAGAGAAGAGTAATAATACTAAAAAAAGAGTCATATATATGAATAGATTCTAAATAAAGCACAAAACTAGTACTCCACGTGTCCCCTCTACCACTCCTGTTGTTAGTAGAATAGAATAGAATAGAACAGAATAGAATAGAATAGACTTAGATATCATAAACAAGTGTGTTTTACTGTTGTAGGGGATGCAATGTCCATGTAAATGACACTGTAAATGATATTCATCATTATGTCTTAAAATGTTCATGTTATAATGGTTAGCACTTCAACCATACAGATTGAGGGCACTTTCACACTGCGTACAAACACACTGTTTGACCCAAAAGTCAGCTTAATTTTATCAGTGTGAACACAAACGTTCTGTGCGCGAGTACTGGACCAGTGAGAAGGTAGTCCTGGGTATGCACTGCGTGGACTCCAGTACGGTACGAGAGAGCCTGTTATGAAATGAAATATTACATTGTATCAATACAACATTTTGAAAATGTAATTGTTTTGTTTATTTTGTTTTGTATACTTTTTTATTTTGAAAATAAATGTGGTTAATTTAGATCTATTTATTGATGGTAAGTGTATCAGCTTATATGTGGTTCCATGGTGTCATGGTTCAAAATCTCAGTGGAACCTACCCTTAGCAGGACTGAAAACCTGCAGCTCAGTCACACTATGAAAACGTAGAACTTCAACACAGCAATTATCTGCCATTTATTTAGCAATATAATTGCTCTTTACATTTGTATACATCTTATGAATGTCACGCCAAATCAAAAAGGCTTCTTGTCAAATGTAGGAATCAAACCCACACCTCCAAACCCACACTGCGACTTGAACATAACACCTTAGACCACTCAGTCATCCTGACATAGTAACATAGTTAATGCATGGCTGAGTAAATTTTATTGTTTCATATTGATTGAATGGCATGTTAACAGTTTTATAAAAATCACCTACTTCCCCCAAAAAAGAAGCAGTTGCAGCTGCAAAGAGATCAGTATGTTGTGAAATGTACGTTCCTGACTCCTGTAGCATTAAATTGTGTTTTTTTTCTAGTTTATTTGATCCATGTAGAATGTACATGGATCCATGCAAATGTAGGCCTTCTTTAAAGCCAGGTTCCACCGAGATTTGAACTCGGATCGCTGGATTCAAAGTCCAGAGTGCTAACCATTACACCACGGAACCACAACATAGATGCACACATAGCATGAAATTTTCAAAGACCTGTAGACAGTGGGAAATGCCAAAGTCCATTTCTGAAATGCAGCTCAGCACAAATGATGTCTGTTTGATGAAACCTTACATATAATTGCATACATGGCAGGTAAGGTTTTTGTTTTTTCTTTCAGTCTTTTTTAAATGTTGTCCCAATAATATAAAACATATGCTGCTATAAGTGTGACAGCCAAACACCATGAGGTCTTTGTTGGTGACACCTAATTTGAAAGCCAAAGTATGTAAAAAATTATCTAACATAACAAAAATACATTATAGTAGAAGTATAGTAATATTTATTTCTAATTATGACCACAGTTAGATGTCTGTGTACCTCCAAAAAACAAAAAAAACAAAAACATGCACCAGACCATGTCTCTCACTGAAGAGTTGTGGCTTCTTTCATTCAATCACTAGAACTCAGGGCTATGATTAATAATGAAAGTAACAGCATCACCAGACACACAACAACAAATAAATACAACAGGAAGTTATTGGAGCAATATGTGTCCGTAAAATATCAAAGTACTACATGAATACACTGAATGACCAGGTCTGAATATCAATGTTTTTTTCCTTCCTGATGAACAACACCAGGATTTATTATTATTATTATTATTATTATTATTATTATTATTATTATTATTATTAATAATTTTTTTTTTTTTTTTTTTTTTTTTTTTTACATTATTTTAATTTTATTTTTCACTCTTGTATTTCACTCTCCTATTGAGAATCTTTGGGATGAGCTGGAGAAGATTTCAAGTAGCAAATCTCCATCATCAATACAAGGTCTTGTCAAAAAATTAATGCAACTATGGACAGATAAATGATACAGATAAATGTTATCCAAGCCCATTTCTCACCCTGCCAGCTGAAAATTATGTAATGAATGATGCGTATACTTCACAAACAACATTTTTGGCAATAAATTTAGTAATAAATAAATAAATAAATAACAAAAAATACAGTACTTTGGATCGAAATTACCACGAAATCACAGGTTTGTAGCTGAAGGGAATAGGATATTGATGTTGGTATTTCCCACTTTCTGAAGGTCTTTGAACATAGCGTGCTCTGCACTTTGAATCCAGCTACCCGAGTTCAAATCTTGGAGGAGCCTGGTTTTAAAGGAAGGTGAACTTCGACTAGAATCACATAACGCCAGCCAATCAGAGCGCAGCGTCACAAAACGTCAGCCACTGAGAGCGGAGCATCACAGAACGTCAGCCAATGAGAGTGGAACGTCACGGAATGTCAGTCAATGAGAGCGCAGTGTCACAGAACATAAGCCAATCAGAGCGCAGCATCACAGAATGTCAGCCTATGAGACTGGAGCGTCACAGATCGTCAGCCAATGAGACTAGAGCATCACAGAACGTCAGCCAATGAGAGCGCAGCGTCACGGAACATCAGCCAATGAGAGCGCAGCGTCACGGAACATCAGCCAATGAGAGCGCAGTGTCATGGAACGTCAGCCAATGAGAGCGCAGTGTCGCGGAACGCCAGCCAATGAGAGCGGCGCATCACAGAACGTCAGCCAATGACAGCGCAGCGTCACAGAACGTCAGCCAATGAGAGCGCAGCGTCACAAAACGTCAGCCAATGAGAGTGGAGCACCACAGAACGTCAGTCAATGAGAGCGCAGTGTCACAGAACATAAACCAATCACAGCGCAGCGTCACAGAACGTCAGCTTATGAGAATGGAGCGTCACAGATCGTCAGCCAATGAGACTGGATAATCACAGAACGTCAGCCAATGAGAGCGCAGCGTCACGGAACATCAGCCAATGAGAGCGCAGTGTCATGGAACGTCAGCCAATGAGATTGCAGCATCACGGAACGCCAGCCAATGAGAGCAGAGCGTCACGGAACATCAGCCAATCAGAGCAGAGCATCACAGAACGCCAGCCAATGAGAGTGGAGTGTCACAGAACGTCAGCCAATGAGAGCACAGCGTCACAGAACGTCAACCAATCAGAGCGCAGCGTCACAGAACGCCAGCCAATGAGAGCGCAGCGTCACAAAACGTCAACCAATCAGAGCGCAGTGTCACAGAACACCAGCCAATGAGAGCGCAGCGTCACAGAACGCCAGCCAATGAGAACGCAGTGTCACGGAATGTCAGCCAATGAGAAGGCAGCGTCACGGAACACCAGCCAATGAGAGCGGAGCATCACGGAACGCCAGCCAATGAGAGCGCAGCGTCAAAAAAAGTCAGCCAATGAGAGCGCAGCGTCACAGAACAACAGCCAGTGACAGCGCAGCGTCACAGAACGTCAGCCAATGAGACCGGAGCATCACAGAACGGCAGCCAATGAGAGCGCAGCGTCACAGAACGTCAACCAATCAGAGCGCAGCGTCACAGAACGTCAGCCACTGAGACTGAAGCGTCACAGAACGCCAGCCAATGAGAGCGCAGCGTCACAAAACATCAGCCAATGAGAACGCAGCGTCACAGAACGCCAGCCAATGAGAGCCGAGCGTCACAGAACGTCAGCCAATGAGAGCGCAGCGTCACAGAACGCCAGCCAATGAGAACGCAGCGTCACAGAACGTCAACCAATCAGAGCGCAGCTTCACAGAACGTCAGCCAATGAGACTGGAGCGTCACAGAACGCCAGCCAATGAGAGCGCAGCATCATAAAACGTCAGCCAATGAGAATGCAGCGTCACAGAACGCAAGCCAACGAGAGCCGAGCGTCACAGAACGTCAGCCAATGAGAGCGCAGCATCACAGAACGCCAGCCAATGAGAGCGCAGCGTCACAGAACGTCAGCCAATGAGAGCGCAGCGTCACAGAACGTCAGCCAATGAGAGCGGAGTGTCACAGAACGCCAGCTAATCAGAGCGCAGCGTCACAGAACACAAGCCAATCAGAGCGCAGCGTCACAGAACGTCAACCACTTAGAGTGCAGCGTCACAGAACATCAGCCAATGAGACCGGAGCGTCACAGAACAGCAGCCAATGAGAGCGCAGCATCACAGAATGTCAACCAATCAGAGCGCAGCGTCACAGAACGTCAGCCAATGAGACCGGAGCGTCACAGAACGGCAGCAAATGAGAGCGCAGCGTCACAGAAGGTCAACCAATCAGACCGCAGCGTCACAGAACGTCAGCCACTGAGACTGGAGCGTCACAGAACGCCAGCCAATGAGAGCGCAGCGTCACAAAATGTCAGCCAATGAGAGTGCAGCGTCACGGAACGCCAGCCAATGAGAGCAAAGCGTCAAATAACGTCACCCAGTCAGAGCGCAGCGTCACAGAACGCCAGCCAATCAGAGCACAGCATCACAGAACGCCAGCCAATGAGAGCATAGGGTCACACAACCTGAGAGCTTGATCCTTAGTTTTTCTCTTTCCTGTTGTGCTGTTACACAGTTATAGCAAACATTTTTTGTAATAAATAACTTATATATACAAATGCAATGTAGAACAACATCACTTTCATTCAAATACATGCAGTACGTTGTTTTTGTCCCTTTGAAAGAAGGTTCCACCGAGATTTAAACTCAGTCCAAAATGCTAACCATTGCACCATGGAACTACTACAAGGAGAATTCATGTAGAGTCACTGTCGGCATTCCAATATTTTGTCAAAATTTGTACCTGTAGTACATTTCAAGAGCATTTTTTTTTATTGCTCATACACAAATTTCAAACATATTTCAACTTTTTAGGAAACATTCAGGACAGTTTTTTTGCTAGCTAACTGTAGCTAGTTAGTCAACAATAAATGTAACTCCTATCGTCTGTCATGGGGAGTAATCATATTGGAGTCAGTCTTTTTTTTAAGTTTGCTTTTGGTGAAGACAACTTAAAATCTACATATTTTATTATTATTATTATTATTATTATTATTATTATTATTATTATTATTATTATTATTATTATTATTTTTCTTACTTGGAAAGTTGGTGAGATCGTCGGGAAAATAGCAACAATTAGCCGATGGTGCGTTCACAGACCAACAGACAGCGAACCATGTGCAACATCAGACACTGTTTATTTTTTATTTATCGAATCATTTTTTTGTCTTTTGTTCTCGTTATCTTGAATTAAACGTCATGCATTCACTATGTACAAGGAGCCTTGTAGTCTAGATAGGGATTCAATATTATTACATTTATGTATGTATGTATATATGTATTTATTTATTTATTTATTTATTTCACGTCTAAAACCCAGTTGAGCAGCATTAAAAGGAAATTTTAGTGTTTTGTGGTGCACTACAATATTTAAACCACTAGATGGCAGTAGTGGGATTTACACTGTTCCTGCTACTTTTTTTTTTTTTTTTTTTTAAGCGTTTTGTGTTTTCTGCTATTAAAGTGAATTAAAAACATCGAAACTAAGAATAAAACCCTTACGAAATAATAACTGAAACAGATTAACAAATGCCAAGATGTGAGTCGATACAAGTTGAAATTAAATATAAGATTGTCTATAAAATGTTAATGCAGATATCAAGTCAAATAATAATTAAAAAATAAATAAATAAATAAATGAGTGTCTCCAGTTTGTGTTATAGTATGAGTGTGTGTGCAGTGTAAGTTTCTCAGTGGGTGTCGGGGGGACGGGCAGGGGGTGGGGGAGGCTCCTTGGTGGGGGGGGAGGCAGAGGGAGGCTGTCACTGTCCGGTGCGGCGTTCAGCAGCAGCAGCAGCTCTGATCCGGCTCAGCAGGCAGCGGCCCCAGCCTCCGGTCCTATCCTCCGTGTCCATCCCCCCTCTCCCCTTCTCCTCACATCCTCAGTCCGGTGTGCGTCTGTGGGCTGTAGACATGTCTGCCAGACCGGGCTTTTACCGGCAGGAGCTGAACAAGACTGTCTGGGAGGTTCCGGAGCGGTACCAGAACCTGACGCCGGTGGGCTCTGGAGCCTACGGTTCGGTGTGGTGAGTGTTTATTCCAGTCTGTGTGAGAGGAAGGCGGAGGGGCGAGGCACTGCTACAACATTTACCGTAAACTGGTCTTGATGCATCAGCATAGCGATGCTTAAGTCCTATAATGTTGGCTGTGGCATCAGATGAGCTGCTTATGGACACTAATCGTTGTGTTTTTATTACTGCCAATACGTATTAATACTGATCCATAGCATTTTTAGCTGCATGCATGATCAACATTAAAATGAAACAATCATAATGTTTCAGTTTTGGTTACAAATAAGAATGCATTAGGCTACATGTAGCCTATTGTCAGCCCTGCAGAAAACAGCAGATCAGCAGTACTAGTGCCACTAACAGCTCAGTTTCTTTTATGCTCCTTTACAGAATGACACAACATTAGCCCAGGAATTTCCCCAATAACCCCCACCCGCCTATGCATGCACACACATAGTCTCTATATCATTATGTTCTTAAAAAAAACAAAAAAAAAACAATCAGTATGCACAGGCAGTGGTACCCTAAAGATGCCACATCTGGAAACGGATCTGGTGACAGCTGCTGTCTCTGGAAACTCATCAAGTGTGCCCATCCAGGCTCTGGGATTAGTATGTACTGTACCTGCACACCCACCCCCCCTGTCTGTACATCCCTCAGTGTGCACAGATAGCTAATCTGCAGCAGCCAATGGCTTTATTTTTAACTAATATGTACCAGCCAGTGAGATCCCGTTGCCATGGCGATGTGTCATGGTGATATCCACCTCTGACAGTCCATTTTAATCAAGCTATAGTAGTGAGCTGATGGTTATCTAAGGAAATATAGAGGGAATGGTTTGTAAATGTAACTGATCCTGTTTTGAACACAAGCCTAACCTGTTTAAGCTGCTTTATGCAACCTTATGTGTAGACAGCATCATAATAGCAGTGAGTTACCCCCAAGTCTGAAGATGTGTCTCTGAAAGTAGGAGGCCTCCACTCCACTAAGGCTATGGCATGGTAGTCTTATGGTACTTTGAACCAAATAGATTAGAAAAGGACGCAGTGTATTGTGAGTCCAGATTTCTGACTGTGCACTTTGAAGTTTGATGTTAAATCATTTTCTCGTGTATGTGTAGCCAAAGGAGTATCAGTGGCTGCTAATTTTAATTTGGGCTGCTGTAGGTTGACATCACTTTTCACACCTTTCCATCAGAGTATCATAAGAGAATTTCTTAAGGAATAAGACCGTTTTCTTCCAATATTACTGAGGAATAGGGGATTGTTTGTTTCCTAAATTAGACATGCTATTCCAGTGGAGAAACCATTCTGGTTCAGAATTTCCATCTGTGCTCTAGTTTCGATGGAGGCTGGTTACTTCCACCTAATACCAGTGTTGTACTTGGTGCTGTACTGTGTCAGATGATACACTGACTTATAGAAAATGATGTGAAGCTGATATGTTCACTTGTTCAGCCACACCCTAATCCCTACACATCATCATTTCTCCCCAACAGCCTACTTCCAGGTCAGATGTGAAATTCACACAGTGTTTATTGGAGAGGGATGTGAGTTTATCATTGTGCTTGTACTGCAGCTTTATATATTCATCTGTGCAGCTACAGTTACTAAAAATGCCACATTTTAGTCCAATATTTCATTGCTCCAAGGGATTCCTTCATCTCCAGGAATATTCCCTACCACCAATACTTCCCATTAAACTGCTCTCTAAAGCTTCAGTAAATTATTTTTAATTATCATAAAACTGTCACAGCTTAGACATACTATAAATTATGAAAGCAGGCTCAAATTCTCATTTCCATCTTTCACTCTTTCATATATAGTGATTTCTAATGTGCAGAGTATGTAAACAAGAGTATATAAAATCAGGGTGAATTTCTTCTGGATTTACCATTTTATGTCGTATTGTTAAGAATGATTTGCAGAAACTCTGTGGCCAGTTAATGAGTTTTTATAAACCCTCAGTGTCCTGCCTCACAGGAAGTCATGCCATTAATGTGTCTGGTTTATTTGTAGTAATCAGAGGAGCTACGAGCCACAGAGAGAGTGTGAAGGATAGACTAATTCATTTGCACTGACAGGATGTTTTACCGTCTGTTAGTATCAGAAGAACTTAAGTTTAACTGGAATTATGAACTTTGAGGGAAAATAGTGGGCCAAAGAAACCTAGAATCTCCTCGATTTTAGAATTACTTTGATATTTATTTCCAATTTCACTGATAAATTACATTATTTTTGATAGATAGATAGATAGATAGATAGATAGATAGATAGATAGATAGATAGATAGATAGATAGATAGATAGATAGATAGATAGATAGATAGATAGATAGATAGATAGATACTTTATTAACCACGAGGGAAATTCAAGATGTTAGGTGATCTACCCCCATTTATTTTAATTATTGCTTTGACTTGGATGTGTGTAGGTCACTAGTTACAAAATTTCGGATGAAGTTAAAGTGGTGTATATATCCGGTTGTGCGGTTTTTTTGTTGTTTTTTTTTGTTTTTTTGGGGGGGAGGTAAATGATTTGATGCCATCTGATTAATTGTCTTCTTCCTGTTCCAACCTATCGTTATTATATCAGCCTCTTAAAGTCAACAATCACTGACATCTTTGTAGGACTCTACATTCTGAATTGTGAAGCCCAGGACAAATGCTTGCTTTACTTTCTTAAGTTACACACACACAAAGCACATTCCTTCACACACCACCCTGCACTGCCCTGCATTGTTAGCGTTGATCTCCATCCTTTGTCATTGACTTTCTCATCTCATGACTTGATTAGCAAATGGTGGGGGGATGGGGTTTCAGTGTGTTGTGTCTATGTGTGGGGGGTGACGATAGTACCTCTTGAGACTCACAGGAAAAACAGCTCTCATTTATCTCAAATAGCAGTTTGTGCTCTCGGCAAGCCTCTTGAGACTGCAGACCTGAGGTTAAGGATCCAACAAGGCAGCATAATCTATTATAAGTGAAGTTAAAGTACTAGCTATATTACCTTCACTCATGGGAGGGAATGATCCAAAAGGCACAGAAATAGAGTATAGAAACAGAATAGTACAGTAGATATGCGGCAGCTAACTGTAGCAAAACACAGACACCAGAGAGAGATGGTACCATCATAAATACAAAGCTCTTTAAATAATTTAACATCCAGCGCCTCTGCAATTTTGATAAGTCATGACTCAAAAAGTTTGGAGGTCTTAACACTGTCATATCCCAGCTCTAATCCTGGTTCATTGTCTTGTTGCCAAACCCTAATCCTATTGAATATTCTCTTTCCTGCCTCTGTTTCCCGGGACAAAAATTGGGCCAGTTTTGGACCAGTGGAGACTGAGAAAGTACGCGCTAAGCTCATCAAGGCTGCTTTCATCTCATGTCAGCCTATGTAACATCTGTTCAGTAAAACAGAAGTTTGGCATGAAGCCTTTTGCTTGGATAGTTATGAATAATACATGACTGCTTCATTTTCTCCTGTCAGAAATGTTTTGTCTTTGCTTGTCAAATTGTTGATTGGATATGATAAACTAGATCAAATTTAGATAGATATTTATTTTTATATGACTACTTAAAACCAACAAATGCATGCAAAGGGTGAGAATGCTGAAGATACTGTACCGCTTCATGGTATAATGCTTACATGCATTGATTTGGATGCTGTTTTATGCAAGAATCAAGCAGCATTATCAAATTAATGACAAAAGTCCCTTTCATGCACATGAGTTTTTCTTAGTTTTTATCAGAATGAGTCTTATTAAAAATGCACATGTAGAAATTTTCTGTAGTGGATAAACAGTGACCTGATACCATCTCTCACTGGATACAGTTTACCCATCCTCCCTCTCTGTCTCTATGAAACCGGAGGTGCATTAAGAGCCCAGATAAAAAAGAATACAGAGACTAAAGAAGAGGAGAGAAATCAATGCCTTTGCTCAAATGTGCTGAGCGTGCCGCAGTCATCCCATGTATGGAAGATGACAGCGAGGAAGGCATGTGTGAGATGGTGAGGCCTGGTTCCTGTCAGAGCAGACTGGCTCAAGCCTGGCAGGGGCATCCGGAGTAGCAACGGGTGATCTCCAAACAGAGAGCCACATGGATGCACTGTAGTGAGCGTGACTGTATTCAAGCGTGTAAGCATTACAGGTCACCGTGAAATGATACAGTAAGATTTAGACTGGGTTCATACTGTGGAAATAAAACAATCTGGTAGTTACAATTAATTCCTTGAGTTAGTTATTATTTTTTTATTTATTTGCCAGCACAACTAAGAAAGGCATTGGCAAAAGATTATATGTGTATTTCTGTGTTGTGTATATATTTATAAATGTATGTATGTGTATATGGATGAATGAGTGTGTGTGTGTGTGTGAATAGATATGTAAATATAGAGGAGTAATGTAAAAGGAAGAGGGACATATATTATTAATAGTATTGTAGGGAGAGGGGGTGGGATTTAATAAGTTGCACTTCTTCCCACCCCTTTTCGGGCATGTAAATGGAACTATTGTGCTTTCCTTCTGTCTAAGATTGTTATGATTCTTGATGTTTGCATTATTATGTATGTTTTGCTAGTGCATATATGTTAAATTTCATTGCATGTTTGGAATAAATCACTAAATCACAATCACAGAATACATTCAATCTGCTGCTTTGACCTTCTACATTTGTAAAAAACAAAACAAAAACAAAAACAAAAAAAATTAAGTTTATTTACATAGAAAGTAGTGTTGATCAAGTATTTGGCATCTAATACTGGAAAAAAAATGTTTCAAAAATGCAATGCTGGAAATTTTGTACAAGATGATGAAACAGGTTGTGGCTTTTCCATTACATGATGAACGCATGTCAAACGTCCTGACACATGCAGAATCACTTGTAAACAAGGTGGGGAATTTCCCTGAAAGTACTTAAGGGCAGCAGATAATGCAATAAACTAACAGTACATTTCACATAGTAAAGGTACAAACTATTGGCACAGAATATTAAAATGACATACACTAAATCCACTAGATACACTCTTGTAGTTCGACCTTAAATGTCTGCTTTTTGCACCCAGTGTTTCGCTTCCTGCTGTCTGCTCTGTTTCTGCAGTGCTCCTCAGCATTTCTCAATTCTCACCCTTGTTTCCTTCCCGTTTGTCTGTTCCGCTCACAGATGGCTGTATTACTCTTATTATTATTATTGCAGAGAGCTTTGAAAAGTGGCTAAGCCTGAGAAGATATTGGCAGCCTCAAAGACAGAAGCAGCCCTGCTCAGCGTTCGATACATGGAGTGACATTTACATTTCAAAAGAGCCAGATGAAACAAACTGGTGCACTCGTATAATATCCGACATCCCCACTCCTCTTGTTCCACCACATCCTCTGTCACTGCATTTTCTCCTTTAGTGCATTTTTTCTGCCAGTCTATTGCACTTCCTCACCCATCAGATAAATTCCAAGATTATATTGCAATACTGATGTAGTTACAAAAATACTTCAATTTCTGTTTCCTCTCTACAGTTCGGCATATGATGTCGTCTTACGGCAAAAAGTTGCAGTGAAGAAGCTGTCCAGGCCTTTTCAGTCTCTCATCCACAGCCGCCGCTCGTACCGGGAACTCAGACTGCTCAAGCACATGAAACATGAGAATGTTAGTGCTTCTTATAAAAATACCCAGAGACAGATAGACGCAGCTCTATATATGCATATTTCCGCTCTGTTATCGATCACCTCTGTTTGTCTCTGTCTCTGTTTCTGCAGGTTATAGGACTACTGGATGTCTTCTCACCCGCTGCAACATTAGAAGACTTCAATGAGCTGTAAATCTTTCATCTCTTCATGACTCCTCTTGTCATAGAGCTGTCTAAATTTCACCAAAAAACAAAGCAATGACTAATTTGCTACTGGGGGGCATGTTCATGTGGTGAGGGGAGGCGATCCTGTGGGGATTACAGGCTTGTAGGGATGTCTGACTGTTGCCATGGCAGCCTCATATTGTTCTTCTCTGACTCCCCCAACCCCCCGTTCACATGTACATCTGCTCTCCCCTTTTCCAGCTACCTGGTGACTAACCTGATGGGAGCAGACCTCAACAATATTGTCAAATTTCAAAGGTTGTCTGATGAGCATGTGCAGTTCTTAATTTATCAGCTTCTACGTGGCCTCAAGGTAATTTCCTGCATCACAAACATGTGGTATATTATACAGAAAACACAACACTGCATAGCATTTGTGCTAATGTGCAATCGGAATGGCAGTCTTGGGCCCAATCCCAATTCACTCCTTGGCCCTGCCCCTTACCCCTACCCCTCCATTTTGTGCGTTCATGTGAAGGGGTAGGGGTGTCTCAATTCTCGATGAGTCAGAGGGGAAGGGCTAAGGGGGAGGGCTGTTTGGCCCTTGAAACTGAGATTTTTCAGGACCATATTACAAATGGAGGGGTATGAGAAATCTCCCATAA